>NC_135644.1:16947142-17249196 GCF_053574225.1 Canis aureus | reverse complement strand
TCCTGTTATCCTGTCTCATGTCAGTGTGACTCTTAGTGCAACTAGAAGGACTTTGAAGGGGGCAGAAATGCTTCCTCCCCCATAATATTAATTCCAAAACTACAAGGCTCTTCTCCCTCGTGCTCGCACAGGAACTCAGCTCCTTCCTCCTGGTCTCCCTGGACCATTTCTGGGGGTCAGGAGCCCCACTCAGAGGTGCAGAGACAGATGTCCTCACTCCCAGGTGCCTCACCAGTCATAGCCTCGGGTGCTGGAGACACCATAGAGAACCTACTGGGCTACTTGGTCCTCCCCCCTACCCCCCGCCCCAGGGTGAGCGTGGGAGGGAAGAATGAATCTCCAAGTCTGTGTCCAGAGTCCTTAGAGAATTAACTCTTTATTTCTCTCCAACTCAAGCTCTGCTGGAGTCCCAAACATGTTCCCTGAGGCTGAACTGGGGAAAGGGAGAGGATGACCAATATCAGCCATGTCCTCCACTGTCTTTTCTATTTTATCTTCTTAGTCATTCAAGAATAAATGTTGACCGACCATCCTGGCGAATTTAATGTGAACCTAATCCCAATTCGCTGCCTCTTCTATATCCAGGGGTGGACCTCCCCCACCTCCATGCCTCTGGGGTGCCTGTGACTGGCTTTGGAGAGCCGGGTATGGCTGAAGGGATGATGTGGCAGTCCTAAGCCTGCACCTCCCAAAGCCTTGGGTGCTGTCACTCACTCACGGCTCCTCAGCAGGCCCTGTGAACAGTCCAGGTTCAACGACCGGGCTGAAGAGAAATTGCCTCAACCCACAGCCAACCACCTGCCCAGCAGAACCCCGAGGAGCTATACGCTGCCAGGCCCAGCCAAGAGCAACAGGGCGTGTGGATGACCTGCTTTCACGTGAGCGCTACCAGGGAGACCAGAAGAACCGCTCAGCTAAACCACAGACTTGTAAACTAAGGAAGGTCTCTGCCGTTTGAAGCCACTGGGTCTTCTGTTTGTTACACGGCATCATTGTGACAACGGGTAACTGATACAATCCTTTCTACCCTCTAAATCTGTATCTATTATCTATATCTATATCTATTATTTTTTCCAGATTCAAACACCTCTCTGAAAAGCTCAACAAATAGCCAAACTAGTTAAGTCTAGATTCATCCCAAACACCCTGCTGCCTGCCATTACAACAGTCGTGAAAAGGCTACTGTGGCAAGAAGATAGCTTAGCAGGTGTCCAGGAAGCCGAAGGGAACGCTGGTCAGCCTGCGGGGAGAAACACACGTGAGCAGTGTGGGGGCCACAACCCCCTACCCATCTTTGAAAGGGCCACAGAGGTCCCAGGAAGCGTGGTGTGATGGCGTTTCTTGTGCAAACCAGCAAGGGAGGCCAGTCTCCCCATTTGGGACCAAGTGGTGGCTGAAATGAGACCCAGGGCCTCTGGAATCAGAAGGAAGATGCTGAGCTGCCCCAGGCCCTGGGACCAAGGCTCCAGCCCAGTTTGTCTGCAGTCTCTGGTGGCAGGGAAGCCCTCCCATGGGAATCCGAATGACACATTAACTTCAGCGGACACCCTGTCTCTATGCGGCTTTCAGAACGCCGGCTTGCTTATCGGATTCTAGACCCTGGCTGCTGCTGCTCAGTGTTGGACCCTCCAGTGGTAACCTTCCCTGGGAGAAGCTAAGAGGAGAGCCTTGCTCAGTGTGCGGGTCGTGGCACCGGACCACGGACTGCTCCTCTCTGACTGCAGGGCAGCTTCTCTTTCCTCTGTGACCCCTTCCTCTTCATTCCGATTTGAATGGAGCCTGCATACCTAGGGCAGATGATCAGACTTTGCCCCCTCCCCAGGCAGCTCTAGCATGTTCCACAGGGCTCTCCTGGTGGAGCTCCTTTCGGACCCGGGGCCTGGGGGTCATAGGAACGCTGCCCCCATTCCAGCAAATGGCCACCGAAAGGCAACAGGCCGTCAGCTGGAAATCTGAGGATTGACAGCTGGGTGCAGAGAAAGCAATAAATGACCAGTTGCTGATTGTTGATTTCTAGCTCTGTTTACCCTTTTGAGTAATAATTAAAAAAAAAAAAAGTAAAGGTGAACATAGGAAAATCCTTCCTAACTTCATAGTTTAGCCTCTTGGGTTGGGAGTGAGGGTTGAGTTGAGTTAGGCCCTGTGAAGTGGTCAGTGTGTACCTGGCTCTCTGATGGACTCTTCTAGACATTTTCGCACTCCAGTCATAGTTCTGTGGGTGTGGCCCTAATTGTTTAGTACCTGACCCTGGGGTGATTTGTTGTGGGGGTGGGGGTGGGGGGGGTGGAATATTGACTCTGTGTGAGGGTTAGATAAAGTTGGTGGTTGGGGGTCTGAGCTCAGGATTGGTCAGTTTGCATATCAAAGTCACGCTCACAGGCCAGTTGTTTGCTATCTCCAGGAATTGGCTAACTGTAGGGAGGGCGGTCCCTGCCCAGGTCTGAAAGGCCCGCACATGCCAAAGCATCGTGAAATACGGAAAATTTAAAAATGTGGTAAATACAGCAGGCCGGGAAAGCATGCTTCCTCCTATCTACCCCGAACACTCGAATTATTGGGACACTTGATGGCTTCTGGGCCTTCTCGAGAGGTCACACAGTGTAGGACTCGAATATTCTGTGCTCTAAGTATTTACAGAAGTCACTCTCAGCATCTCAGTCCAGCTCTCTTGACCCAGAGCAGTTCTTTGCTTTTTCAGGAAACAAACGGGATGAAAGTCCAGGGCTGGGACTTCCTCCTCAGGGTGTTTGACAAGGACTGACGTTCTCTAGGCCCTTTGCATACGGGAAACCCAGGACACACCCAACCTTGATTGTAGTTTCTTGAGTGCTGAATGCTGGAACGTAAGTAAAAGGACAGAAGGACAAACGTTCCAATATGAGGGACCCACTGGCAGATTGCTCGGTGAGTAGCTCAGTGTGGTTTTGCGCCTGTGGTGAGAGGGTGGCCTCAGAGGGGAGGTTTGTATATTAATGGGTTTTAACTTAAGAAATTTGAGACATTCGGCAAACATGTTTAGACATTGGCTGTGATACAAAAGTCTTGTGGCTTTTCTTCGGTTTGATTTAAAACAATCCTTTCTAGCAAATGACAGGGCTGGTTAATTGTCATCTTTTATTCTCATGTTGTTGGAAAAACTTCCAGTGGGTATAGCATCATACTTGCTTGCAGATGGTGGCTGTTTGGAAAACATTCTTAAGATATACACCAATGGTGCCAACATCGTGTGTAGAGTGGCGACACAAATACTCAGATCCTGCAGCCAATTTGGGGCTCTGAGAATGAAATGAGGGTGGAAGCTTTTGGCTTATTTCCCCATGTCATTTAGAGTCAAGAATTGCAAAGCCTGGGCAGCCCGGGTGCCTCAGCGGTTTAGCGCCTGCCTTAGGCCCAGGGTGTGATCCTGGAGTCCCGGGATCGAGTCCCACATCGGGCTCCCTGCATGGAGCCTGCTTCTCCCTCTGCCTGTGTCTCCACCTCTCTCTCTCCTCTCTGTATTCTCATGAATAAATAAATAAAATCTTATTTAAAAAAAAAGAAAAAAAGGATTGCAAAGCCTGTAAGTGGAAGGACGGGTCCCCCACTCTGCCTGGCATATAGTGGTTCTCAGACAAGTTTACTAACATGTTTGTTTAGTCCTGGGGGTATTACCCAAAACAGAAGATTGGTCAAAAATCCAGAGATAGTGTGTGAGGTTAACAGCAATAGTAGAGATGAAATTTAGGAAAGTAGGAGCAATTAAAGCGTGTGGGGGTGTATCTACTGTAGACATCAAATAGTCGATCGTCAGTGTGTTATGTTAGCCCAGGAAAGGGTGGCAAAAAACTAAAATCGGTGACATCGGAAGCAAGGATTTGCATTCATCCCTCAAGTGTTTTATTAAAAAAAAAAAAACAAAAACACCCAACAATAACAAACTGTGGAGAAACATAAATGAGGGCTGCAATAAAGCCATAAAGAAGAAGAGCGACAGAGAATTATTAGTTTCATTTTTGTGTATATAATGTACAAAGCACAGGTTTAGAGAAGGTGGAGCTGTAAGTGCCACCCCACAAAATGGAGTTCATGAATCACATGAGCTAAATGAGATGAAGGCAGAATGGCTACTATTATTAATAATGACGATAAAATAGCAGGTTCTGTCTACTTTTTTGAAATACAAAAGTAAATATGTGTCTGATGCAAAAACAAATTCCAACAATATAGCTGTATATAGATTTTAAGGCTGAAAATTCTCCCCTTTAATTTCCTCCATCCCAATCTTCTCTCCACTGGTAAGAACAGATAATTTTTTTTAAGTCTCTATTGTTTGTGTATTTGCTGTTTATTTTTCTCTCTTTGCATTTGCCGCCTTACCAAGTGTTAACCCCTCTGCTCTCTTCCCACTGATACTTTGATGACGTATTTTTGCATAAGGGTGGTTGAGTCAGGGGTGGGGTAAGTGGAGGCAACAACTGGGCTCCAACCGGCACCAAAGAAGAAAGTGAAGACCATGTGAAGAGTGAGATAGAAGAGAGAGAAACTGGGATCCGGTTAACAGCAACAACAACAACTAGTCGCCTAATGTCCTTTTCAAAGGCTGCCTTCAGACCAGGGTCAGCAGATCTGATTCCATCTGAGCAGCCCCCAAGATAACCCATCACCACATGCATGGGTCAGCCTTGTGGTCCCTCTATTTTTTTTTTTTTTTTTAAGATTTTATTTATTTAATCATGAGAGACACACAGAGAGAGGCAGAGACACAGGCAGAGGGAGAAGCAGGCTCCATGCAGGGAGCCCAACGTGGGACTTGATCCCGGGACTCCAGGATCAGGCCCTGGACTGAAGGCAGAGCTCAACCGCTGAGCCACCAGGTGCCCCTCATGCGGCCTCCCTAGGGATCTGAGGGGTTCTTTCCCCTCGGCTGAGCATCTCCGCGAGGACTCCTTGCCCACAGCTTGAAGGTTCTCTCTCTGGGCCCAGACCCATGGAAGGTGGTGTGGGAGTCCAGAGGAGGCGGATATCCCTTCAGCCAGGGTTTCTAAATCCTCTAAACTGGAATCTTTGTTTATTTGCGATTGTTTCATTTTCAAGGGTTCACGTTGATTTCCTGGGGCAGTTCTAGCTTGTGCTGGGGAATAATGTAGGAAGATGAAGCTGCAGTTTGGCAACAGAATAAAACCAAGGAATTGGCTGCCCATGAATGCTTCCTGAACCCTGGGGGGTTTCGGGGGAAACTGCAAAGAACCCCAAGCTTTAACCACCGGCAAGATGTCCCATTCCCTCCCCGGGGCTGCACGAACAGCATTCGTGAAGCCGAGCTTAGCTACAGCTTAGCCGAGCTGCTTGTGTCTCTGCCTCTCTCTCGGCCCCACGGATCCATGTATGGAAATCCGTGGTTACCTGAAATTCAATGGGAAAAACACGGCCTCTTTGTTTCTACTAACTTCTAACTGAAAGTTAAAATTTACTTCAGAGGCACCTGGGAGGCTCAGTCTGTTAAGCATCTGCCTCGGGCTCAGGTTGGGATCCCTGGGTCCTGGGATGGGCCTTAAGTCCATGCTCAGTCCCTCCCCTTGTGCCCCCACCTCCCCTGCAATCAGAAAAAAAAAAAAAGAAATTTAGAATGTACTTCAATTCTGAATATTTATTTATTTATTTATTTATTTATTAATATATATAATATAAATTGGTTTTTAATGGGTTTTAACTTAAGTTAAATGGCTTTAGCTTAAATGGGTTTTAACTTAATTCACAACCTTAGGCTCAGGTTGTGACCTCTGGGGTCCTGGGATCGAGTCCTGCATCAAGCTCCCTGCAGGAAGCCTGCATCTCTCTCTGCCTCTGTCTCTGTGTCTCTCATGAATAAATAAATAAAATCTTAAAAAAAAAAAAACACTATGAGGATATCACTGTCCAAAAACTCTCCATACTGCCATCTAGAATAGAAATGAACTTTTCTGGAACAACTGAATTTAATTTTAATTATTCAAATTGTAGAAAATCAGAAAGAACAGCTAATCCAGGGTTGATACACTGCATTTTATATCGTTTAGAAGTTATCTAATTATTCCACATGCCCGTTACTTTGATTGATACATTTTTGGTGATGACAACATTTATACAACAGATTTTGCTTACAAATGTTGGGCAGAAATATTTTTTTAAAGACCGAATGGGAAATGCCTGTGTGTACCAGTTTTCTTTGTGAACAGTTTTTTTAGGGGCTCAGAAATGTCCCAAATATTCCACCACTAGCCTGAGCTCCCTTTATCAGGGAAAAAATACGTAACTTTTTTCCTAGGAATTAATGAGACCCAGGAGAGACAGCGTGTTAATAAAAATGCATATGGAGATGTAAGATCAATAGTAGGTTCTTTTCCTGGAATGAATATGCGTAAAGGATGGGTACTTTGAAAATTCAATGGGTGGGGAAAGAACACCAAAAATTCACCTTCTATAGGATTTTGACTAGAGAAAACACTTCTTGTGCTGGTTGATGACATTAGGAAGCCATTTGTACTGATTATAACACTTAAAGGTAACTATTATTCTGAGTAAACTTAGTGCAATTATACTGATTAGCTATTTATAGCTAATTTATAGCTATACATTTATTAATAAATGTATAGCTATAATTTTATTAATTTATAGCTATATATTAATAAATGTATAGCTATATATTTATTAATAAATAAATATATGCATTTCTGATGGCTTCTCTAATTGATTGGCTAACCTAATATTTCTTTTTTTTATTTTTATTTTTTATTTATTTATGATAGTCACAGAGAGAGAGAGAGAGGCAGAGACACAGGCAGAGGGAGAAGCAGGCTCCATGCACCGGGAGCCCGATGTGGGATTTGATCCCAGGTCTCCAGGATCGCGCCCTGTGCCAAAGGCAGGCGCCAAACCGCTGCGCCACCCAGGGATCCCTTTTTATTTATTTTATTTTTTTAATTTATTTATAACCTAATATTTCTAATCATGGTTCTGTCCTTAATTAATGAAGTTACTTTCAGCTCTTTGGCTGCTTAAGTATAAAATAAAGGGATTAGACTTTATTGGCTTTCAAGCTGTGATCCATGGAATCCCTTCAGTGGCCTTTCTGGTAAATGAGAATGGGTTGGGAAGGAGAGGTAGGATAGCAAAGGGGAAGCCAAAGCCAAGGTCAAGAGATTCATCACCTCAAAGTAGATATGTTCCAAAATTTTCTGATCACCACACGCGCGCGCACACACACAGGCACACAAGACTGTGCTGGTTCTGCTTTGATATTTATGCAAGTCTGCTTTCCACAGATTTTGTCTTTAAGTCTGAGTAGATGGTACATGATGAAGGGTACAGAATCACTCTTTGTAAAGAAGGGATTATGTGGGCAGCCCGGCGGGTGGCTCAGCGGTTTAGTGCCGCCTTTGGCCCAGGGCGTGATCCTGGAGACCCGGGATCGAGTCCCATGTCGGGCTCCCTGCAAGGAGCCTGCTTCTCCCTCTGCCTGAGTCTCTGCTTCTCCCTCTGTCTCTGTGTCTCTCATGAATAAATAAATAAAATCTTTAAAGAAAAAAAGAGAGGGTTATGCTGCACTAATGGGAGTATTCTTGGCAACTCTTTTATTTACCAATGTCACCTTTATCTCAGGGTAGATCAGGGTTTGTCGAGGAGTGTCTGGTACACGGCACATGGGGTCAAAGATAAAGATTTTTCTCCATTGCTGTAATAAGAACATCCTGCTGTCATCCGATTACTAAGTTAACAACAACATAATGTATTGAGGAGTCCTGGACTAGTGTGTGCTTCGGGCACCCTGGTGGATGGGTTATGGGTGTACTTGAGACATGAATCTTGGCAAGATATGGCTGGGGGGCAGAGATCACAGGCCAGGTCCTCTGCCTTGAACAACTTTGTCCATTTACCACATACTGAACCAGTACAAATATCATTATTTTTAATTATTATTTTATTTTTAAAAATATTTATTTATTTATTTAAAGGAGAGAGAGGGCAGCCCGGGTGGCTCAGCAGTTTAGCATCACCTTCGGCCCAGGGCGTGATCCTGGGGTCCTGAGGTCGAGTCCCCTGTCGGGCTCACAGCATGGAGCCTGCTTCTCCCTCTGCTTGTGTCTCTGCCTCTCTCTCTTCCTGTGTCTCTCATGAATAAATAAAGAAGATCTTTAAAAAAATTTTTAAATTAAAAAGAGAGTGTGTGTGTGCAGGGGCAGGAGCAGAGGGAGAGGAAGAACGTCTTAAGCAGACTCCATGCTGAGCATGGAGCCCAATGAGGGGCTTGACCTCAAGACCCTGAAATTACAACCTGAGCCAAAACCAAGAGTCTGATGCTTAACTGACTGAGCCACCCAGGTGCCCCCAAATATGATTTTCTAGGTGTGCCATGATGTGAAAACGTTAGGAAGTACCAGTCTGTTAAGTAACAGGAAATCGTCTTCCAGGGTCAATTGAAGCATAAGCTGTGCCTTGTTTGAGCAGCCTCTTGCTTTAAAAAGTTGAGTTTGAATTACAGGGGAAAAACAGGGACTCTCCATTTTCTCCCAAGGTCTCCAACTCCCCCCAAAACAACTGAGTTTTGGATCAATAGCTTAAAAACTTTCAGGGCTGCCTGGCCTCCTAGTGCAAGTTCCCCGGATACAGTATTTTAAAAACATGTCTTGGAGAGTTTTGATGACTTGATAAATTTGAGAAATGCAGCAGCCCCTGCAGCCGAGCACATAGAAAAATTCTCGACTGATTCTGCTCATTTCCACCTTCATTCACTAGGGGCAAGATTTCCCCTCCAAGCCCCCATCCTCACACATGGGGTCTGAGAAACCCTATTCTTTCCCAGGACTTCTGGATGCAGACTCTGCAGGTGATGGTGCTGGTGTGGGCCCATCCCCTAGGACAGCTCAGCTCAGAGTCCCTTCCCTGAGCTCCTGGCTCTCTTGATGGGAGGTTCTTCTCACTCCTCTCTGAAACCTCCAGAATCCTCTAATCTATGTCTCTGCTTTGTCTTCCCCCAGCCCCAGCCCCAGCCCCAGCCTCATAGTGTTTCAGAGCAGGAGAGCTCACTCTGCAAGCATGCATTTGAATCTTTCTCTGTGGGACATGGTCCCCTGGTGTTTTTGTTGGGTCTTTGTTTCTGCTTTGATGTGGACATTACATAGGAGAGCAAAGCAGATAGGACATTACATTAAAAAAAAAAAAACCTCACAATTTAATACTGTGAGATATTTCTGAATAAATCAAATAGGAAAGCTATAGGACTTATGAAGAACATCATAAAATTTTATTGAACATAAAATAAGATTTGAACACATGAAAAGACTTACTATGCCCTTGGATGGAAGTCTAAATACCATAAAAAAGTCAATTTCCTCAAATGATATATTTGTAATGCAATTCCAATTAGGATCCCAACGGGGATTTTTAAAAAATGTAATTAGATAAATCTTCATGGGGAAGAATAAGTGCCCAAGTATAGCCAAAGAAATTATGAAAGGGAAAAAACAGTCGTTAAAAGAGAAAGCAGAAGCAAAGTGTTAAATATCTCTATAACTCAGGTAGTGAGTTCATAATGGGTATCATTATTATTATCTGCATCATTATTGTTTTATGAAACATAAAAATGTTTCATAATTTAAAATAAAAAGTTAAAAGACTGTGTATGAGTTAGAGCTATGTTCAGCTGCACATTTTAAAACCCAAAAATAAGAGTGGCTTTTAAAAACCTCTCTTACTGTATTTCTCTCATACATAAATTAAGTCTAAGAGTAGAGAGCTGAGGGGCTTGTGTGGTGGTCCCCAGGGCCATCAGGGACCCAGGCTCTTTTTCTCTTTCTGTTCTACCATCTTAGCACATGACATCTATCCTCAAGATCGCCTTATGGCATCAGCATCAGCCATTGTTTGTTTTTCTTTCTTTCTTTCTTTCTTTCTTTCTTTCTTTCTTTCTTTCCTTCCTTCCTTTTCTTCTTCTTCTTCTTCTTCTTCTTCTTCTTCTTCTTCTTCTTCTTCTTCTTCTTCTTCTTCTTCTTCTCCTTTCTTTTAAATTTAAATTCAGTTTAATTAGCACACACCATTATTAGTTTCAGAGGTAGAATTCAGTGGTTCGTCAGCTGCATATAACACCCAGTGCTCATTACTTCAAATGCCCTCCTTAATGCCATCACCCAGTCACCCCATCCCCCTACCCACTGCCCCTCCAGCAACCCTCAGTTTGTTTCTTATAGTTAAGAGTCTCTTATGGTTTGCCTCCCTTTCTGAAAGCTTTTGCCTTATTTTATTTTTTCCTTCCTGTTCCTCACGTTCAGCTGCTTTGTTTCTTAAATCCCATATATGAGTGAGATCATATGGTAATTGTCTTTCTCTGACTGACTTACTTTGTTTAGCATAATACCCCCTAGCTCCATCCACACCGTTGCAAATGGTAAGAGTTCATTCTTTCTGATGGCTGAGTAGTAGTCCGTGGCATAGATACACCACATCTTTATCCGTCCATCCGTCGATGCACATCTGGGCTCTTTCCATGTTTAGGCTGCTGTGGACACTGTTGCCATACACACCGGGGCAGCCATCGTTTCTAAGTTCAGGTGTCAGGAAAGAGGAGGAAGGAGACTTCACTGAAATCCCACACAAAACTCTCACCCATGTTTCTTTGGGAAGCATTTAGTTCCATGGCTACACCTAAGGGAGAGACACTGAGAAATCACTTTATTCCAGGGGCATGTGCCCAGCTACACATTTACCTATATTTTTCTCATGATACCTCTGTGTGACTTGTGGGACGTTATTTGGTGGTGTGGGAAGAAAACAAAAGCTTCAGGAGGAACTCCATTCAGTGAGAATATGTGGGCAACAGAGGAGCAAACAAAAAAGCTAAACCATTTTAAGGTGCTCGCTTAAACTTTCCCATTGTACCTGAAAGGGGAGGAAGGAGGCCTTGTAACATCCTATCATTCATCTGCCGAGTTATTTGTATGGCTTGGTTGTCAAATAGTGATTTCACTCTCATAACTCAAGAGAATCCTTTCCTCATGACAGCCTCACTCTAGGTATGTTTTGCTGGCTCTGCAGAGAGCTTTACACTTTGTAAATTGTTTGCTACAATTGTTTGTAGAAACTCATGTTTCAGATGCCAATCCCTGTTTCAGCTTAACCCTTACTATGTGGCCTGTGGGCCCAGAGCTGTTGGAACAGCGTCTCCCCATCTGGCCGCCCCCACCCCACCCCACACCCCCTCACTCTCGGGTGCTGACAGGAGCCTGCAGTCACACGACGTTGCAGACCTCGCTTCTGGAGTTAACCGTGTCTTTATAAAGAGCTTTGCTCCCTGACCACAGTTGAGCCCAAGGCAGTTTCGTAGAAGCTGTTTACTGCTCCTGTGTGTCTACCAGAACCTGCCCTGGCCTTCTGTGCTAAGTTCAGGGGAGAGTAAAACCACCGCATAAAGATGAAAGAACTTGGTCTCTAGAGGACTGTGTTTCTAATATCCCAGGTATCGGTTCTTTCCAGCCCTGAAGGGAGGGACCAGGTCAGGTCATTTCGTGACGTCCTTTCCTCCTCCATGGCCCCATGTCCTCTGTTTGCTACTCTGCTAGCACCACACCCCGGGTCCTGCTGTGACAGCTGAAAGGTCACCTCGGCCCTGAGGATTCTCCTGTGTGACCCTGCAGGCTGCGTAGTAGTGCTTACCCAGTGTGAGCTCTCAGCGCCGTGCCCAGCTGAGTGCCCCTGAGTGCTGGAACACGCTCGAGCAGAGAGCTATGGCACGCACTTGTTTCATAGGGAACTTTCATCCTCTTCTGCAAATTTTCATTTTTAAAAATGCAATGAGATACCATATGTCCCAGATGGAAACTCTGAGGGAGTGCGCTGGGGACTGTCCCACCACCTGACTTGGCTGCTCTGTGTCAGGAAAGCTGTGAATTCATTCACATTTAGTCTCTCCATTTGAACACTTAAAACCTATTGTCATCAATGCTACCTTTACGAGTAGAACTTTGAGAGTGACCTTGTGGAGTGCTACATCAAGTGACAAAATCTTCTCCTTGGAATTCTTGTGTCTGTAGACTAAATTCATATAGAAATGAATTTCTAGAGGCTTAGTCATACACATATAAAAGTTTCCTGCAACAAAAATGTTCAACTCATAGCTATAACATTCTCATTACTAGAGTTAGATGAGATACAGGGGGACCGGGACACAGTTTACTAACAAGCTATTCACTTACATCTTCGTATCTCAGCCCCAAAACACATTCACTTGAGTGAGTTTGGGGTCTGACACTGAGGAATATTATTGTGAAGCTTTGGGGGGGCGGGGAGGCAGAAAATGATTACTCTGCGTACGTATTTCAGAATGTACTTTTAACCATTCTGGGAACAATGGAAGTGACAGGAAATCAAACTTCAAAATCACCCCACTGCTGAGTCATTGGGGAGAAACAGACAGACTAGCTTTATTTTTGAGAAGTTCTCCAGGATATTTCATATCCAGGCAGAAGAGACTTAATCTTTATTTTAGGAGCTCCTCCAAAAGGCATGCATCCCCGTAGCTGCACGATCATTTACAGTGACAGGCATCATTACGGAGCAGTCTGAATTCATAGGAGTTCTATCTTTGGAGATGCTCATAACCCTTGTGTACCTCTTTTCTCTTTCAGTATAATAAGGTGTACAAGAACCTAAAGGAGTTTTCTCAAAATGGAGAGAATTTCTGCAAGCAGGTCACATCCATTCTTCAGCAAAGGTACAAAAAAAAAAAAAAAGCATTTGCAATAAACAGTTCTTCCTCTTTAGTTGCAGCTAGTGATGTGACTGGAGGAGTGATTACAAGCTGTCCTACCTTCCAGAACTCGATGTTATATTCTGGTACTTGAGAGACTGATTTGAAGGGTGATTCTCCACTATTGCACATTTATCATTTGGGTACCACAAAAATCAGGAAACAACAGGAAGTAATTCTGCTTGGGAGGGCTCAGTCAAGTCTCTTCTGATTTCTCAGACTGAGTTTATCACCCACTCCTGGGGCGCTCCGTGGTGCCTAATGTGCACGCCACTGTTGTGCTTCCCACAGGGATGGCAGGTATGAGTTGACGTTTCTGTCTCCCCTGCAAGGGCAGGGGCTACGTCTTGCTCTTCTTTGTGTCCTGAGTGTTTAGAGTCTGGGCTTTTGACTCCCTCCATAAATGTCTGATGAATGAAAAGTGACCATTTGCAGTATCACCTTGTCTCAATACTGGGTGTGATCATGCCTCAAGGTGGTGACTAGGCTACAACGAGCACCCTTAACTCAGTCAAGAAAGTTACAGAAGTTCCTGCTTAGGGCCGGCTGGGTGGCTCAGTCAGTTGGGCATCTGCCTTCGGCTTACGTCATTTGGGGACCTGGGATCAAGCTCCACATCTGGCTCCCTGCTCGGTAGGGAGCCTGTTTTTCCCTCTCCCTGCCTTGCTCTGTCTGCTTGTGTGCTCACTTTCTGTGTCAAATCAATAAATAAAATCTTGCCATCAGGCAAGTAAAGGGTGTTCTTGGAATACGCAGAGTAGGGCATTTCCATCGAAGGTTAGGACATAGAAAATTGTGAGGACAAATCCATTGGCCAGCGTAATAAAAGATATAGTGAGGGAGCATACGGGGCTTCTTTGAACTAAGGGTTCGGTCTCATAAAATACATTCAGTGAGTACTTGTAGGTTAAATGAATAAATAAATGAAAGATAGTTAAGGGTTTATTTTCTTATTATCACCCCTACATTACTAGAGCAAGGTCTTTCCTGTCCTTGGATAGCAACAGCTCCAGACATGGTGCTTACGAATCCGCTGGAATGTGGCTCTGCATGGCAGGTCCGCATTAGCACTTGGCTACGAGAGACAGCCTCACAATCAAGCTTTAAGTCCAGGTAATGCTGCACCTCCGAGCTCAGCTGCTCTAATTGGTGGCCACGGAAAAGCGCAGTTGTTACCGAAACATCATTTTGCCTGGTAATTCTGCAATTCGTGGTCATGCTTAGCTTCTTTTATCCGTTTAGGGGCTTCAGTTTCCCTTTGTTTGTAGTAGCCAGAAACACACAGCAGCTCCTAGGATGCCTGATGTCAGTCATCGGGTTCACTTTAACACAATCACAGATCGGATTTAAGGGACAAAGGCACATGCCCAGAAACTGTTTATGAAGGTTTGGTCCCCTGCACCCTCACCGCTAGGCTTTAAAGAGGCTTTCATGGGAAAATCAATTGTTCCTCTGTAAAGAAGCTTAAGATCGGTTTTTCAAATTGCAAATACCACTGCTCTGGACATTAAAAAGTAAATAAATAAAAAGAAAAGAGTAAAACAAGGAAGGAAGTGTAGTTGGTTGTTGTTCCCTCCAGGGTTCATTGCGGATGCTGTCAGCAAAGGAAGAAATGATTGAAATGAAACCTTGATAAATCCTAACCCACCACTGGCCTGGGTGATCTTAACTTCCGCAGCAGCTTCAGCTCTTTTTTCCCTATTGAAGACCTGCACATGCGTATTATTAGGCAAAATGTCTTATCTGTACTCCAAGCCGTATATCCAACACTCTGTTGGATATTTCCATCTGGGTGTCCCATGGAATGGCAAAGTCAACTAACCAAAACAGAGCTTAGCAGCTTTTCTCCAAAGCTTTTCACCATGGTGTCTGGTGGGACCTCTGCCCACCCAATCAGCCCAATACCTGGGAGCCACCCATGACTCCTTTTTCTATCACACCTCAAGATCAAGCTTCTCTCTTTTAAACACCTTTTATATCTATAGCTTTCTTCTCATTTCATGACCTCTGTCATTGTTTTGGAAAAAAAAAAATCTCTTAACCTGTTCTTCTGTCTAGGAGTACCGTCTTGAAGTTGCATAGGTTGTATACTGCACAAAGGCACCTGGTTGAGGGGCTGCATGAAGGCAGAAATCTAACCCACTCTGCATCCTGGAGCCTTGCACCCTGGCTCCGAGCTGTGTCTTTTCAGGGGATCTCCTTTTTCTAATCCAAACAAAGTTATTTGGACGAGGGAGCTGGCAAGGGCCCTGTCCCTGTGTCTCTAATGCATCTTCCACTCTGTGGCCATGACCCTCTTTCAGACTCTTCAATGACTTCCAGACCTTCAGTATAAAATTCAGCCCTCATGATATTTTATAAAAGGACCTTTGAGATCCAGGCCCTGGCTTCTTATCCAGCTTGTCTCTCTCCATCTATCCATGAGCCCCTGCATCTATTCAACCACTGGCAGTCACTGCCCCCCCCTGCCCCCCACCATGGGTCCTTTCCACTCCTCCCATCAACTCCCACCCACCATCATGGGTCCCTGAATTTGTGCATGCTGTATCCTCTGTCTGGTAGACACTTCTTCACCTTGGTTACCAGTCCCCATTCAATGCATCTTCAAGATTTGGTTATCCCACTCATGTGAGCCTCCCATCTCAAAATGGCACCCGTCAGAGATGCATAGAACTAGTGCTCATCTCTGCTCTAGATCCTACCTCCCTATACTGTTATAATCTGTTCACTTGCCTGTCTCCTCCACTGGAGGCTGAACTCCTTGAGAGTCTCTGTATCCCACGTGACCAGCACAGAGCCTGGCACAGAGCAGACATTCCATGGATGTTCACTGAGTGAATGAGTGTGTTAATGTAGGAATGACTTCAGGTGCTCATCACTTTTAAGAAGTTCAAGTTAGGCTATCTCTGAGGAGGGATAAGTGCCAAAGAAATTTACTTCCATGGTAAATAGAATATTACTTTGAACAAAAGCTAGAAAAGAAGGACAAAAACACTGCAGACACCATTTCTCCAGCACAATCTTCAGATTAGGCACTGTGTTACATGTGCCTTATACTTGGTTTCTTTTATTTTTTTAATTCTCACAACCCAGTGCAGTGTGAACGTGCTGTCATCCACTCATAATATACAAATGAGGATGTGGGAAAGAAGATCCATTTTGATTTCTGCCCAGGCTTGGTGGAGGGCATCTGCCAAGTGGGCAGGCAGTGTGGGGCACACCACTGCGGGTGTTCCAACGTGTGCAAGGGTCCTGGTCCAGCTCCCTTCAGAGTCTTAAGGTCCTCCATGGGAAGGGACAGCAGTGGCCGCTAAGCCCAGTAGCATCTAAACCTAGTAACACAGGATTCAGTGGGAGCCCTCAGGGGCCACTTCAGGGAGTGAGGAGAAGTTAGATGGGCAGGGCTCAGCTCCCTTGTCCTGCTACTGCCATGATATCAGAAGAGCATTTCTATGATGTGGAAGATTCTGTATAAAATTTTGTTTTCGGGCTCAAAAGTTTGGAATAAGGCCCTTCTTGTCCATTTTTCCTGCCTTCTCCCAAGATAGCACTTGCACCTGGCTCCACTGACCTCACTTGGTTCAGGAATTACCAGGCATGGAGAATCTGAAGTTCCAGGGAGAGCTGTGCACTCCCTGGGCGGGAAATGGGTGGCAACTGAGCGGCACTTTCACCCTGGACACCCAAGGAGGGGTCGTCCAGGTCTGCTTCTCCCATTTCAACTTCTCGGAACGTTCTTAGCAGCCAGAATTAAGGCAGTCTGAGGAAGTGGGCAAGGCAGGCTAGCCTGAGCTTGAATAACAGGGCCTCCGTATAGTAGTGTCCTTTAAGTGGCTAATAACTTTTAAATATAGCCTATTTGTATGATGGGCTTGGGCCTGTCTTTCAAAAGGCCGACAGCTAAGCCTGGGGTGGAAAATCTCAGCATACCAGCCCCCCACGCTGGAAGGTGCTGCTGGTGGAAAGTAGGCAACCAGAAATGGGGATGATTCGCGAACAAAGATTGCAGATTACTAAAATTCCTTCTTAATTCCTAATGAAGGGATGGCTCTGTCACCTGCTGCTTCCAAGCTCAAGAAAGCTTTCGTTCAATTTTAATTAGTTCCTCATAGACACAGGGGCCAGCCACAGCCTTTCTTTCTTCCTTTCTTTTTGTATCACTTCTTATCATCTTAATTGTACTAGAGCAGGATCTGCTAAAATTGGTGACAGGGTCACTTATATTCTCACAGTTTAATTTGTGCTCTATCTAAAATATTGAATCTGGTGCCACCTATTTTTCCCCCTCTCCTTTCTTTCAAACGTGTAATCTATTTTAAAATCTAAGACAAATGTTGGTCTTTGACTTATTGGTTGGTCCTCATTATCACTAATGAAAATTTATTGACCTGGCTCCACATGCTGAGAGGGAATCAGAATATAAATGGATTAAAAATCAGTGCATGCCATTTCCCTGGTTCGGGATCTTTAGGGCTCCCTGGACTATTCTGAGCCTGAGTTACCCATTGAAATGCGTATATACACACATCATCAATTTTACATGTGCCAAGACAATTGCTTGGAGAAGAAATCTCAACTCCTGTCCTCTCTGATAGCCAAAGGGCTAGAACATCAAGCACGGCGGCGTTCTTACAAGCTTGTTTCTGATGATCTTAATGAGAGAATGAGATTCTCTGTCTCAGTCCCGAGGCTCACCCAGCCTCTCTCAGCTCCCCTTGCACGCGGGGCGTCATGATACAGCAGCTCCCTTCACAGGATCCAGAAGACACCAACGTAGGTAGGGGGGGACCTTGCCACCTTGGCCTTGGGGAAACCTCGGGGTCAGTTCCTTTCTGTCTAGCAGGCATTCTGGAAGGAGACACACACACACACAATTAGACATAAGCTCAGAGGAGCCACATGCCAGTGTTTGTTTCGATTTACAAATGTTCCCACTGGTAAAAGCAAAAGCTCTCTGTGCTGGCCAGTTGGATCACGGCTTCCTGGAGCAGGTGTCTCTGGGGAGGGATTTCGCCTTAACCTCTGCTAAGATGCAGGCCTTTCCCGCAGGCCGCAGGCACCCTCCCCGTACCCACACCCATCCTCCTGACACCCCCACGCCCATCCTCCTGACCCGTTGCCTTTCACTTCCTTCCCCCTGGCAGGGGCCTCCGCTCAGGATTCTGACCGGGTCATTAGGGTGGAAAATGCAAGAGCAGGTGCTGGCAGCCTTGCTAGGTCGGTTCGGAAGCTCGGTCTACACAACCCGCCGGGGATGGTCACGGTCACGGTCACGGTCACGCTGCAGGTGGAGAGGCGGGGACGGTGTGGTGCCCCGTCCCTCTGGGCCTGGCCTCGGGGAGCTGCAGGGGTGACAGCTGATAGCTCGGCTCCCCGCTTCCCGCCGCCTCCAGGCCTGGAAACAGGCTCAGCTGGGCTCGGGGTGCAGGGAGGTCCCCCGCGGTGACCCCGGCACCGCCGCCGGGGTCTCGGCCTCCGTCTGCATCTGCAGCCCCCCCCCCCACCTGCAGAGGCAGGGACCCAGAGCCCCCACACCGTCCCCTGGACAGCCCCAGGCAGGTGCACGGGCTGAGCTCGTGTGTCGCGCAACGGGTCGGGGACAGGGGCCAGCCCGGTGGGGGTTGTCACGGCCTAAGGAGGACGGGACCTGAAGCCCTTGGGTCGGTGCCTGGCGCGCTGCAGTGCCCGGGGAAACCTTGGCTGTCGCTGCTTCGGCGCAGACGGAATGCAGGCCAAGTGTCAGCCACGCATCACAAAGGATGGCAACACATTCGTCCAGAGACAAAAAAAAAAAAAAAAAAAAAAAAAACCTGAAATTTTTAAGCACCGCCCCACACTGAAAAAGTACAAACCCTGCCCGGTGCTGTGCGTGGCAGTCGCATCTCTAGCTGCGGTGCCCCGAGCTCCCGCCAAGCCCTGGGGGGCCTGGGGCCTGGAGCAGAGGCGGGGGCTCAACGCGCAGGGCCAAAGCCAGCAGGACCCTCTTCCTTTCTTGACACCGAAGCCCAGCTTCCCCCCACCCCCCAGGTGACTCTGATTAAGTTAACAATTTTAAGGAAAGCAACACTTCCTTCTGGCAATTGTCCTCTTTTTGTCTGCTTGGCCCCTGGGACTCCTTGGACAGCCTGCAAGAACATTCTGAGAGTGAAACCGAATTCCGAGGAAAAGGCTGTGCCCCACGGCGTTACCTATCCTGTTAGAAGCCATGCTGAATTGTCCTGGAGCTGGTGGATGAGCAAACTGTGGATTCTTTCCCCCATACCTCCCATCTCTGTATATTTGGGGTGTTCAGAGTGTTTAGAGATACTTTGGGTATGTGATAATCAGAAAAATTACTATTTATTAGGAACTTGTGCCTTGCACGGAGCTGAGCAGTAGGAATGCGTCATCATATTGATGCTTTCTGTGCTGCTTCCAAGTAAGAATGGAAAGCTGGAAAAGAAAGTCCTGGAAAGCCCTCTGGTTAGCGATGGACTAGGACAGGGTTTGTGTCTAGCTACTGTAAAGGCTAGAAAGCCCTGAGCGATGCATCAGGGCAGGAATATATCTAAATGGTTTAAAGTTTTCAAAGGTGGGAAAAACAAATATAGCAGAGACCAGGTAAGAATTCTAGCCAAGATCTGATGGGAAGTCCGTTCATTGATTTATTCATTCAAGACATACACACCGAGTGCCTGTTATGTGCCGGCACTGTTCTAGGTCTAGAGATATAGCAGTGAGCATAACAAATCCTAGCCCTTGTGGAGCTTACATTTCAGAGGTGTATATGGAATTGTTCATAGAAATACACTGAAACCATGTGATGTAAGAGAGCGGTAAATTCTAGGAGTTAAATAAAGCCATAGGGGAGAGTGACAGCGTAGCCTCTGAGCTAGTGCTGTTTGCACAAGACCTGTTAGGGTTTATATGAAGATGCCATGTGGTTATGTAGCAGAAAAACTACCCAGCCACAGCAAGTGCAAAGGCCCTGAGGCAGGATGGCCTTAGGCCACTAAGGAGGAGCAAGGGGATGAGGGGAAATCAGAGAGGGAGCCAGGAGTCAGGTTATACAGGTCAGTCCAGCAATTGATCTAGTCGTTCAGCCCCTCCTAGGCTTCGATCACACATTTTAATCATCATAAAACCTCTTGAGGTAGGTGTGATTACTCCCTTTTAGCAGTGCCTAACGCCACTCCAGAAGTGGAGGTCTGGGCTTCTAGAGCATCTAGGTTCCATCAAGGTGATGGTCTTTCCCAGCTTGCTGCTGACCAGCATTCTCTCTCTCTATCAACTGGAACATACTCCTAGAGCACAGAAAAAAATATTTTTAAATGGAATGAGATATTTATTGGCTTCATTATTTTAAAGTATTTGCCATACCCACTCCATTCTTGGGCAAGTTCTGATTCCAAATGTCATTTTCTGCACCTAGGCCTTAACATGCACTCTACAGTGACCTTCTTTCTTTCAAAAAGTGGTAAAAATTTTTTAAAAAAGGAGAACACAGCTTTACTAACAGGGACAGCTGAATAGAAGTTTAGCAATAGATCAATAGCTCATGTTCTCTGGATTCCATTTTATGAAACAGAGCTATCTTTCTCTGTTCAATCCATAACACTGAATCTAATTTCACTGCACTAAAAAAAATGCAGGTATTAAGTTAGTTACTAGGGAGCTCTGGGATTGTTTTTCAAATGAAATGAAGTCATAAATAATTCTAAAGATATGTTATAATAAAAAAAGAATTCAAAGACTAAAATCTATGCAACAAAAACAACAACAACAAAAAACCTGCTCTGGTCCCAATTCAGAAGGAAAACAATACAAATTGAACTTAATTTCCTACATTTGTGTTATCTTTAGTGAAAGTGAGAAGATGAATAAGAGTATGTCTTTATGTTATCTATAGATGGGCCTATAAGTAGGACACGGTAAAATCAGCTTAAGATAACAGTGATTCAATCTATTCAAAAGAACCAAGGAGTTTGCTTTTGGAGGCATGCCCAGATTCCCTACTGGGTCTTGTCCTGCATACAAAGTAACAGAAATTCATTTTCTAAATCTGGTTTTGTCCACTTCTGCACTTCTCCATTAAAAAGCTACTTCTTGCTTTTCGAAGAGCCGCCGGGTTGAGAGGAGCTCGGCCCTCTCCTCTCCCTGCCACGATGTGTGCTCGTCCTTTGGCATCGGTGCATTCTGCAAAGGGGGAGTCATCTGGCAAAAATGCCACATTGCCTACTGTGTTCAAGGCCCCCATTCCGCCAGAGACTGTGAACTTTGTTCACACCAACTTGTGCCAAAACAACAGACAGCCTCCCAACTGTTCGTGAATTAGCAGGGCTTCAAACAAGTGTTGAGTGTCCGCGTACTGGCAGAGCTATGGCTTGAATGCCCACATCCTGAGGCACTGGGATTCACTATTGCAGCCAGGGTACTTTTGGAAATATGTGTCATGGGATCCTTATGTTTGCACCATCCAAAATCTGGCACCATTGGCACCACAGAGTGAACAAATCCAGAAGCGATATGTCATCTGCTGTGCCCTGGGTGCCTCAGCCTTACCAGAGCTGCTCCTGTCTAAAGGAGGATGTACTGAGGAAGTTCCTAAACTCCCTTTGGTGGCTAAAAATTAAGTTGAAGGCTACAATGAGACCAAGGAGGCTATTTTGCTTCTTCAGAAACTTAAGGTCTGGAATGATATCAAAAAAGTATGTGTGTCAACACATGAGACCTGGAAATGGCAAAATGGGAAACCATCATCATATCCAATGTGGGCGACCCTGCATTATCTATAATGAGGACAATGGTGTCACCAAGGCCTTCAGAAACATCCCTGGAATTACTCTACTTAATGTCAGCAAACTAAACCTTCTGAAACTTCCTCATGGTGGGTATATGGGATGTTTCCAGACTTGGACTGAAAGTACTTTCTGCAAGTTAGATGATCTGTATGGCACTTGGTGTAAGGCTTCCTGTCTCAAGAGTGACTACCCTTCCCATGCACAAGATGCTTGATACACACCTTAGCCAAATCTTGAAAAGCCCAGAGATCCACAGAGCCCTCCGAGCACCACGCAAGAAGATTCATCTTGGAGTCCTGAAAAACAATCCACTGAAGAACCTGAGAATCCTGTTGATGGGAAACCCATATGCCAGGACCACGTGCCTGAACACTGTTCTCCGCCAGGTCAGGCGGCACACACTCTGGGTGCATATGGCAGCAACATCACTAGAAGCCAGATCAGATGAGAAGGGGCTTCCCAGCAAGCAGCCTGTGGTAGGAAAGAAAGGAAAGGAAAGACGCCTGTTGGTGTTAAGGAGCAGAAGTCTTCGGTGGGGAAAAGGCTGCCACGACCCAGAAACCAGCAGCTGAGAGGCCTGCAGAAAAGAAACCCACCCCAAAGACAAGAAGCCCGCTGCATAAATGTACATTTGTTTCTTCTGTAAATGTGGAGTCTTTTCAGACAGCTAATTTTGAATAAAGACTTGATCAAGGGCAGTGAGAAACAAAAGAAAGAAAAAAAACCCTACTCCTTCATCATAATTTATCACTTTATTGCCAGCTATTATCATCCAAAACTAACCCGATGGTGCTGATGTCCCAGAGTAAGTAGGAAAGCCTTCCATTGCTTACTCCGGGAATTAGTTAGCTAGGGCTGCCATCACAGGGTACCATGGCAGACTGGCCATCTTAGATAACAGCAATGTATTGTCTCATGGTTCTGGAGACTGGACCATGTCTGAGATCGGGCGTTGGCCAGGTTGGTTGCTTCTGAGGGCTGTGAGGAGGAATCTGGTCCCTGCCGCTCTCTCGCCTCTGGTGGTTTGCCACCAATCTTTGGGACGTCCTGGCTTGTAGATGCATCACTCCAATCTCTTGTCCTCATCTCTTACATGGCATTCTCCCCACATGTTGGTCTCTATGTCCAACTTTCCTCTCTTTTTAAGGCCATCTTGGATCGGGGCTCACCCTGAGGACCTCATCTTAGTTAGATCATCTGCAAAGTCCCTATTTCCAAATAAGGCCACATTCACTGGCTCTGGGGGTAAAGGCTTTAACATCTTTGTGGGAGTACGAAGGGCATTCGATTCAACCCATAACACAAGTGTACAAGGAGGTTAAATTAAAAACTTTCCCTTTGTAGGGTCCTTTTGGAGATCCTTAAGGATTTCACAAAAGGATCCTTAGAGTAAAGAAATTATCTCTTTTCTTTGTGTAGACACTGCATCGTCAGCCTGAGCCCTCACTCATTTGTGTGTGTGTGTGTGTGTGTGTGTGTTTGACATCTGGCCACAGCATCCTATCCATCAATTATCCCTTTGCTAATAGGGCAAACTTGGAGATTAGCTATGCCAAAGGACTTCAGAAACTGGCAGTCAAGTTCAGCAAAGTATTACAGAGCACACAAAAAAAGTAAGTATATGACACAGGTAAGGCAAAAATGATGACTAAAAGTTATAAAAAGTGGGACGCCTGGGTGGCTCAGCGGTTGAGTGTCTGACTTTGGCTCCAGGTGTGATCCTGGGGTCCTGGGATCGAGTCCTGCATCTGACTTCCCATGGGGAGCCTGTTCTCCTTCTGCCTATGTCTCTGCCTACATCTCTGCCTCTCATGAATAAATAAATAAAATCTTAAAAAAAAAAAGTTATAAAAAGTGACATATGTACGATTCCAGCTTCCTCTTACAAAACGTGGTGCGTAATGTGAAGCCTGGTTTACAGTTCTTGGGCACTCACTGTGTGCCAGGCCCTGCGTTAAGTGCTTTTACAGATACTCTCCTTTAATCCTCTCAGCAACTCTTAGCAAGTCTTATTATTGTTCCCATTACAGACCAGGTCTTGAGGATTGGAGAGTTTAAGAAGATGGCCCCAATTACACAGATAATAAGCGGTAGAACTGGACTAATCTGGTGCCCTTATGACTCCTGAGCCTGTATCCATAATAAGCCTCGGTGATGATATGTTACTTTGGAAGCAGTGCCATTTCGTTGGAAGGTCTTGGAGTCAAGAAGTCTGAATCCTGCTTTATCTCAACTCCATGACCTCTGACAAGTATCCGGGCCGCCCTGCGCCTTGATTTCCTTCATACATTAGATGGAGTAGTGCCATGCATTTCATTGTGCATATGTGCGCAAGTCTGTGTGTGGGGGTGTATATTATATGAGATCATATATGTAGAGATTAGCACATCAGGTCCTGAAAAACTGGTGCTTCACATTTTCCTTATTATATTTCAGAATGAAGTTGATTTTTTTCTTTTTGAGGGAGAGAAGAAAGATACTGGATATTCTAAAAGATATTCTAAAAATGGTCCATTAACGATAATTTGTTACAAAGCTTCTTGACCGATGCTCGCAGATGTCACCGCAAACTGGCAGTGCCATTGCAAAGACCTCTTTTGATGGTGAAAGAGAGAGGGAAAGAAAGAAGAAGCCTTCTGGATCTCACATTCTTACTCCTCCTTAGGCATCGTCTGTAACAGCAAATAATGGCTTTGAAATTGTTTGACTTTGAGCTTGATTTTTAGTAAGTAGACTGCAAAGCAGCCAGTATAGCAGAACGGTTGAGTATAGACTTTATTGACACTGCCCTGATTTAAATTCTACCTCTACCCCTTATCAGGTGGGTGAATTAGGGCAATTTATTTTATCTCTTGGCGTGTATTTAAAATGGAAATAGAACCTATCTCATGTAATTGCCACGAGGATTAAATGAGATAATACAACAAATGTGTTTAACACCTGGCATGGGGTTCATTATGACTTTGATTCTAATTACTTGCTAAAGAATGAGAGGTGTAGGGATGCAGGGACGTGTGTCTAATTGTGCTGCAATCCTAGCATCTGGCATGGATGCTCCCAAAGAGTTGACATATCCAGAAAGTTTGGTTAACCAGGATTACTACAATAATATTTAATAATAAACAGTAATTTGGGCTTTTATCCATACCCAAATCTGTGTTGTATACATAACCCGATTTATTCCTATTTTGAAAGATCAGTTGAGCGAGAGTCAGAGAAATCAAGTGATCTTTCCAAGGTCACACAGGAAACAAAGACGCAGACACCTCTGAGGCCGAAGCTCTAGACTTTCTGCTCTGCTGCTCAGCTCCTCTGAGGACCAAATGCCAGATTCTCTTCTCCAAAGGGTGCCTGGGTTCCTTTTCTAAAAATCAACTCTATTAAAGTTTAATTTACATGCAGTAACCAGCAGCCTTCTTAAGTGTATGGTTTGGTTGATTTTGATAGATGTATACGCTATGTAGCACCACCCAAATCAAAACGTAGACATTTTCATCACATCAAAAGATTCTTCGTGCCTATTTGCAATCTTTTCCCCACCTAGGCAACCACTGATCTACTTCCTATCGAGACAGATTTGTTTTGTGCTTTTTTCAATTTCCTATAACAGGAAGTCTATACTAAGTAGTCTATCGTCTCTGGTCTTGTGTCTGGCTTTGGATGCGCAGAGAATCTGGCACCCTCTGGTCTAGCTCTCCGATTCTCTGACGGCAGGGTGCAGGCTAAGCCACTTGGAGGCAAAACCTCTGCACCCTCCTGATTTCAGCAGTGGCACGGATCTGTCCCCTCCCCTCCATCCACGTCTACACAGGCCTCTGTTCCTGAGGTTTATTGATGCAATTGAACTGATCCTTCTGGCTTCTGAAGGCCAGTGATGTGGGCTGCTGCGAGCTATGCCCCTTCTCTGGGAGACTAGAGCATCAGTCTTCCTCATCCCCACCCTGGGCCCCTAGGAGAGGGCAGTGTTCTCCTTTGGCTAAATGGAGACCCTGCTTATGAGATGACAAAATATATGAGCTGTTGTCCTAAGAGCCAGCAGGGAATGGTAGCTGGGCCCCAGCCCCAAGAGCAGCACATGGGACATCCCAGGGCCCTTGGGTCCTCTACCACTTGACTCTTCTGAGCCCAGCTCGGCTTGTTCGCTGGTGAAATGAGCCTGCTAAGGGTGTCTTTAGGCCTCCCTACCCCTACCTCGCACACCAGCTTCCACCCAGGCCACATGTTTGATCACCTTTGGCTACTTTATTTCCCTGGTTTCCTACAGGCATGAAATGGAAAATGAAAATCGAAATGAAAAACGACAGAAAAAAAGCCGTATATGTAACGACTATAGTGCAGTCAATAAGTTGGCAGGATTTAGTCCTGTGGACAAATTGAAATAAGATTAGGGAAACGAGTGCAATTTCTGTATGTAGTGAATCAGAGGTGATGCTGTATTTCTCAGACTTTACTGGAAAAATGACCCCCACTCTTGTCTCCCCCCCCCCCCCCCGCCCCTTTTTGCTTCCAGCTGTCTCGTCAGTGCCTGGGCCTGGGTCTCAGAGGGCATGAAGTCAGCGGCGGACCTACATCAGTGAGTGCTCCACCCGGGCTCGCTGCAACCCTAAGGGGAGGCACGCACATTTACAGTGGGCGCTACAAATATTCCTCTCCAAACTTGTCCTGAATAGATAGGCTAGAACACGCCGTTTTATTTCCCCAGAAAATAATTTGGAAAGTAGATATAAATCCTAATACTATGCTTGTGTGTCTTTTATGTTCTATTTCCAGAAAACTTGGCAAAGCAATTGAGTTGGAAGCAATAAAACCAACTCATCAAGTCCTGAGTGTACATGAAAAGAAGAGAAAATCAGTGAGTTAAATCTATCTTAAAGCAAGTTTCTGTCTTTAACCCAAGGAATAAACCGTGATCGAGTGTGATGCTAGCTTTCAGGAATTGGTCATAAAAAGAAACAAAAATTCAGGATGCCTGGGTAGCTCAGTGGTTGAGCATCTGCCTTTGGCTCAAGTTGTGATCCCGGGGTCCTGGGATCGAGTCGCTCATGGGGCTCCCTGCATGGAGCCTGCTTCTCCCTCTGCCGTGTCTCTGCTTCTCTCTCTCTGTGTCTCTCATAAAACACAAATGGATAAAATCTTAAAAAAAAAACAAAACTCAAGATTTATGTATAAAGATGTTTGTTAAAGCATTGTTTATGATACTGAAAAACCAGAAACCTCTTCATCATCCGAAAATAAATTATGATAAATTCAAGCAATGGAATATTAGGCAACCAGTAAAAATCTTGTGACAGAAAAATTTAATGACATGGAAATTTTTTCACTATATAGTGTTAAATAAAAACGATCTCCATTTTGTAAAGTAAATATATGGAATCTCCCCAGAATGTTAATAAGAATTATTTCTAGATAGTGGAATTCAAGCTTATTTTCATCTTATTTTTAGGGCACTTTTTATATTTCCATTGTTTTTCAATGAATTCTATTCATCATTCTATTCTTTTTGTAAACAGAAGAATTATAAATGCAATATTTAAAAAGACATGTTTTTCTGTGCTTAACAGTTTAAGATCAGGTAAAGGCAATAATAGATATAGTCCTCAAATTGTCTTAAAATTGGAAAAAAGGGAAAAAACAAAATTAAGCAATTCTTTTGGGAGCACCTGGTCTTCTAGTCTAGCATATTGTCTAGTCTTCCTGTGTCTCTTTCCTTCCAGGACAATTTCATCTTTTTATTATTTTTTAACATAGATTTTTAAAATTAAAATTCAGTTAATTAACATATAACTTATTATTGGTTTCAGAGGTAGAGGTCAGTGACTCATGGTCCTCTGTAATACCCAGTGCTCATCACATCACTTTCCCTCCTTAATGTCCATCACCCAGTTACTCCATCCCCCCACCCCCCTCCCTTCCAGTGACCCTCTGTTTGTTCCTTGTAGTTAAAAGTCTCTTCTGGTTTGTCACCTTCCCTGAGTTCATCTTATTATTTTTCCCTCCCTTCCCCCATGTTGCTCTGTTTTCTTTATTAAATTCCACATATGAGTGAGATTATATGATAATTGTCTTTCTCTGATAGACTTATTTTTCTTTTTATTTGAGTGTTATACTGTCGTTAAGCACTTTAAAATATATTTTTAGTTGACATAAAGGGATGTTTAATAAACACAACTCAATTCCGATAGGGTGAGGTCATGGTCCCAGTTGTGTCAAGGCCAGGTCCAGGTAAGAAGTTCAGAAGCAGTCACCCCTTGGTGGCCCTTTGTGAAGGGGTAGTGGCTAGGGGCGGTTTCAAGTGACCACAGCCAGATAGAGGAGCTCCTTAAGGTAATAAATTAGTAAGATGAGGGAATCTGTAAAAGCCCTGATGGAAGAGAAATGATATAAAAACATTTTTATTCAAATTCATTAAAGTGAGTCAGGAAATGGAATTGATGTTTGTGTGGACATATGTGTGTTTGTACCAGAATGGATGTTCTACTGAGGGCTGGGGTGATGAGGGAAATTTATAGTAATTATTACTAAGTAATATAATCTTCCACCTTTGCAAACCAACTTAATAAAAACCAAACACCAGTCATGTATTTCATTAATTACAAAGTGTTTTTCATATCCCATAATAATATGATTATCACTAGCATTTCCTTAGTACTTACCATAAATTAGGCACAGTAACACGTCATTATCATAGTGCTTTGAATAATTAATGTCGTGATCCCTCAAACTGCTGGTCCAGTTTCATAGTCTTTATTTCAGCACTGCCCCTCCCCGCTGCACCCCTACCACCCTGGTCCACTCACTCACAGAAGATAAAAGAGGAGAATTTTTTTTTCTGGATGCCTGGCTGACTCGGTCAGTAGAGCATGCAACTCTTGATCTCATGGTCATGAGTTCAAGCCCCACATTGGTTATGAAGCCTATTTTAAAAAAAGGGAAGATGAGAATTTTTTTTTGAAGGGAATTTGTTCTGCATTTTACGTAGAGTCAAAAGTGACATAATGCCCAAAATTATTTTCATTGTGCTTGTTAAAATAAATTGTATATTCCAAATTCAATCAGTTGGACAAAATGGAGGCATTGCTAGGCATCCCATGCAGTTGAGTGATTGCTGATCTGTGGGCCTGGAAAAAAACATCTATGGTCCAGGAAAAAAAGGTTCGCTCTCACTTAAGTCTGATCTCCTTGAGGGGGTTGCCTAGATATATTTTTATTATTATTGTTACCATCCCTCTGGCTGTTTAAAAGCAGGAGAAAACGGGATGCCCAGGTGGCTCAGTGGTTGAGCATCTACCTTCGGCTCAGGTCTTGGGATCTTGGAATCTGGGATCAAGTCTCACACTGGGCTCCCTGCAAGGAGCCTGCTTCTCCTTCTCTCTCTGTGTCCCTCATGAATAAATATATAAATCTTAAAAAAAAAGCAGGAGAAAAGTTAATTATGATTAAGAATTCAATCTCTGCAATTACAACAGTATTCACTTCAAGGGTAATGAGAGACTTAGAATTAGCATGGCCAGGACCGTATGGATTGTCACGGTGCTCAAGTTTGGGCCACATGGAATGATGCTGAAGAAGTGGTAGGTCTGGAAATGACCCCAAACCACACAAGACTCCCTCCATGCAAGTTGTGCACATTGATGTTTTTACAAGTTTTTATATAGAGTTACCTGGTTTACACGGAAAGGGTTATTTTACCAAATGCATTCAAGCTAAATCCTGTCCAGAGATTTTTGACATGAGAGAAAGGTAGTTTGGCTACTTTTCTCAGGATATACGTCCATTGTAGGATTTTGGAATTCCTATGGATTGTGATAGTGATTGTACCAGAATTAACAAACAAGCCAGCACCGTGATTCAACAGAAAGACAGCAAAAGAAATCATTTTTATTTTTTTTCTGTTCCTAGCTTGATAACGAAGTTGAAAACGCAGCGAATCTTGTCATTGGCAATTGGAATCAACAAATCAAGGCAAGTATACATATGAATGCCATTTATGTAAACTCAGTTTTTAGGACTGAATCTTTTTGCTTTTGCACAAATGTGATTGTGTGTTTTGGTGTTAGTATTTCTGAGTGCTAACTGCAGAGAAAAATGTTTCCTCACCTGAATTATTATGTAGATATATCTTTCAACTAAACTGATAGCACAGCAGGGCTCTAAATATGGTTATTATTCATAGCTAACAGACAGCATTTATTGTGTGCCAAATGTTATATATTTATATATTCAACCATTGCAACAACCGCCACACCACCACCACCCACCCCCTGCCACCAAAAAAAAGCCAACCCAATGTGGCATGTAGCATTTGACAGATGGGTGGGGAAACTGAGACACTGAGAGATAAGTAATTTGCCTAAAGTTGGTTAACTGTTGAACCAAGAATTGTTACGAGTCGTTGGGTTCCAGAGTCATTACTCTTACCCATTACACTACACTGACTGCCTCTCTGTATAATCTGTAACTTAGAGCAAGTGACAAATGCTCTCTGAGTTTTGGATTTATCATTTGTAGAAGGGCGTTCGTGATCTCTGTCTCGCTAGTGAGAGGAGTACTGTGAAGGGTGAGTAGCCATATGTAAAGGGGAATACATATATTGATTCCACAAATATGTATGGTCCACTTCTTGTACTCCACTCTGTACTAGGACATGGTTCCTATTTTCAAGTAATTTAAAATGTAGTTGGCTAGATAACATATGGGCAGGAAACAGTAAATGAATTCTAGGGAGAGGAATTATGATCTGGTGTGAGAATTTAGAGCATATCATTACAGGTTCTTATGCAGAGAGAATAACAGATGGAACCCATATATATGTACAGAAGATAATTCTAGAACAATCCCGTTTAGGAGGAATTCAAGTTGAAAGAACTAGAGGCCAGCAGAGAAGGACTCTGCTAAGAAAACCCACTGATTCCCCCTTTGAGAGAACTTGTGCTCCAAAAGTTGAACTCCCTTTTCATCTCCAGACTGTCGGTGCCCAAAGAGAACTTTCCCCAGCAGACAGCTGCTAGTGGCAAGAACCAGAGAGACCCTCAAAAATAGGCAGCCCCAACTCAGCCCTCACTGTTGCCTTTGAAGCTCCTGCTGAAATCAAGGACTCCATAAGACCAAGGACATTAATAAGAAATGTTTGAGATAAATGGATTTCTATACCCACAACATTAGTACTGGTAAAAGAATGCTCACGAGAATCACTTTTATAATTAACGTTTAAAAGTCCCATAATCACTGTCCAGGCATTTAGTTTTAGTTTTGCTCTTGATTGATTTTATGAGTTTTCTTAAACAGAGTTTGTTTAAAAAAATTTTTTTAAGTTGGTTCCACACCCAGTATGGAGCCCAGCATGGGGCTTGAACTCACAACCCTGAGATCAAGACCTGAGCTGAGATCACGCGTCAGATGCTTAACTGAGCCACCCAAGCGCCCCAAACAGAACTTGTTTTTAAAAATCCATTCTCCAAATATTCAGCTTTCACGGGAAATTCAAGATAATGGACCGAAAGAGAGAAACCATGCTCGGCAGCTATAATTGCCTCCCAGTTGCCACCAAGTAATTTCTCTAACTGCAACGATTTTATTTTTTTTATGAAGAGTGACAGAGAAATTGGAGAACATAAAATTCTTGAGCTCTAATGATTTTCTCCCCCGTTACAATTGAAGGGTTTCAGCATGTCAGTAATGAAGTGTGATCTATCTGGGAGACAGAAATGGCAGCCCTAAAGTTCCCAAAGCTTCCCTCATGCTCTCCCTTCTCTGTGGCCATGTGACTGTAGGCAGAGAAAGAGGGTCCCTGAGCTCCTTGTCCCTTGAATTCACTTTTGCAGAAGCTTCGTGGGTTGAGAGACATTTGGAAGGCTTTGCTTCTGATTCCTAAAGAGAGAGGGAGCTTCTTCCTTCGTTACCTGGTTTTACAGTCCTTATGACCTTGATGTGCAAAACTGAACACACTTTCAATCAACCCAGCTCCTGAACAGGCTGGATCCAACTCAAGCCAAGTTCTGTTTGTTCATTTTATCTCTGGAGCACCAGCTTCTGCCAAGTTGGAACTCTTTAGGATAGGAAACGATCACCTGGGTCGTAACCCACTTTGAGGTTTGAGTAGGAGGATTTCGAATGCTTCTTCCTTCCTAACAACCCCGCAAGCCTGCCCCCCACTGCCAATGCAGCCCTGAAGCCTGGGTATCAGGAATGAAATCACCCCTTTGCTGTAAGTTTTAAGAGAGCATCTTAAAATGACCTCAACTGTGGCCCAGGCCGATTTAAAAGAATGATGCAAGTGGTCTTCCATGTTTGCTGCGATGTTTTTGTGGTAAAGCCGTTCCCTTCCTGATGCTAGCTAGAACAATGTTTTGGAGGCTTGTGGGCCTTTGTGATTTGGAGAAATGTATAACCCTCTTGAGTGTACTCGATATAATGAAAAAACATACAGTGGTTTCAGGGCAAAATGTTAGCCACTGTGATGTTCCAGGCAGATTTTGAGGTCAGGGCAGAAATAAAGAACTGGAATTACACAGTCCTTTAAGCTAGCACATGAACATGACTTGTTCCAGGACAGAAGAGGTTTTCTCTTGATATCTGTTTCTGAGCCCTTTTTGCTTTTTTTGTATATTTTTGACTCTAGGCCAAAAAAAAATTAATGGTTAGTACCAAGAAGCATGAGGCACTCTCCCATCTTGTAGAAAGCTCCAAGCAAACTGTGACTAAGAAGGAGAAGCAGAAGGTAACCCGTCATGGCCGGCTGCATGCATGTGGCTTAGAGATGGATTTCCTCCTCTGAGCTATGAACACAAGAGAACTGGCTGATTCGCTGCTCTGTGTGGGGTCTCTGCAGAGCTGTCGTGTGGCGCAGTTATGAGAGGGATCCTAAATCCTTCCTGGTCCACATATATTTTTAAAAGGTATTATTGACAGATGATAAATTAGACCAAGGGTGTCCAAATTTTTCCACAGGGACCCTATTAAATACTCTCAGTCCAAGTAAGTAAAAAATATATGTACATATATAATGAATTATATAATGTACTTTACCAATATCGTGTACCGTACATAGTACTTTGTTATACTAATATGTTATGAACATTATAAGACACAAAAAAGTGTTTGAAGGATGAGATGAAGATGAAATAATATTTTAAACGATTAGCTAATCATGATGCCCTCATATGATCACTGAGTGACATTTCCAGGCAAAATATGCACTTGGTCAAGGTTTAGCCTTGACCGTAGTAAATGTAAATTCATATTTCTAATAGTCCTCTTGATAATTTTAAAGCTTTTTTGGTTAACTTTTCAGGTTTCACCAGATCATCCCAGTTTTTGTTATGTACACATAACCGGGAGCAGGAGAAGGCATCAGCTCTCACAGTTTCTTGTGGCTTTCCTGTGCTTTCATTGGCAATACTCATGTCAATGTACAGCTTAGCAGAAATCTTTTTAAGATATTTGTTAATTTTGTGTGTGTGACCTGATTAAAGCTAGATAATAAATCTGTAAATCCCCACACCCCAGACACGTGCAGATGGCCACATGTCCCAGGATACCGAAAGTGAAGGCATTTGTAAGAGCCCATGTCAGTTCCTTAGGTTGTAAAACTCACATCCACCTCCCCCCCCCAATGAAGCACACCTTTGTCCATGAGTGGGCACCAGTGTAGACTTATATGTCAAATAAGAGTAAGCTTGTGTTTAGGCAAAAAGGAACACAAATAATGTTGGAGATACGATAGATTACCTTGCCCACCTATTGTGGTGTGTGCTCCAAATTGGAAACATCTGAAATGGTCAGTATCTTCCCCCAAAGCTGGAGTCCCCCTAAGGAAATGCAGGCCACAGCGTCACAAGACATTCTTAAAGAAAAAGAAAATCATCATTGCAAGTAAGGCTATCATTTCGTCTGAACAAACTATTAGTTGAATAACTTAAGTTCATTGTTAGCAACATTTTACAACGTTCTTATTTCTTTCCACGTCAATCTTCACAGTTTGAAATGATCATAACAAGTATTGAATAATGAGGCAGCTTCTGAGGAGGCGGCACCAGGGTATGCTATAGTGCTGAGCACCGGGGGCCTGTCACAGCCTTGGGAGCCCTCATTAGAAGCTATTCTTCATTGATGTCAAGCAGTAACAAAGAGAAAAGCACTAGGCGGCTAACTGGTGGATTTCCTCTTCCTTCCCTCATTAGCAGCTTCCCTGGGAGGTCGAAGCCCATGGTCTTCCTCTGCCCTCCTCTGACTGATCCTGTAACCATGGAACCTTGACTGTCATTATATCAAGACCCCTACCATCTTCATCGCCGTATCTGGTAGCTTTTTTTTTTTTTTTTTGAAGAAGAAGAAGTGCCCATCATCTCCAACCTGAACAGAGCTGGCTCTGCCCTGTTCAGTCCTTCCTGTGTTCCTGTTCTCAGCAGAAGCGGATCTAGACCTCCATTCTTCTCACACCTCCATCCTCACCACCCACTCTCAGCAGACTGACTATCTTGCCTCCTTCCTCACAGAGTAAATAGAAGTTGGCTCAGCCACTTGGCTACTAAAGTCAAATGTGCAGTGGGACAGGCCAATTCTTTATTGTGTGCTTGGATTCCCAGCCCATCCTGCCTCTCAGAGATGCTCCCCTTGATTGTTTCCCTTTCGCCTGTATCTTGGACATACCTCTCTCTAATAGTCACTTCTCGTCAGTCCACATGTCCCTCTCCATCCCATCTTGGGAGAGTAGGAAGAGTCAGGGAGACACCTTTCCATGGCCCTATTCCTGTTCCTCTCCAGATTTCATCATCTCTCCTTCCTTTCTCAATAAGATTTAATGAAAATCCTTGTTCACTCCTCGATCCACACCAACCAAGCTTCCTCCTCCATTCTACGAAGAGTGTTATTGCTTGGAAAACAATGTCGTCCTTGTTGCTAAAGCCAATGTGTACTTTCCAGCCCTTATCTTATTTAACTTCTTGGAAGCATTAAGGATTATTGACTTCCTCTTTCTAGAAAATTCTTGTCTTTTGATTTCAGCAACACCTTATTCTTTTGGTTTTTCTCTCTCGCAATGTTTTATGGACTTCTCTTTTTCTTCCCGACCTTTATATATTGCTTTTCCTGATTATTTCTCTTCTGGGACTCATTCTGTTTTATTCATTGTTGTACTTCCAGGGCCCGACACAGTATTCTCCAAATCAGGTACTCACTAAATAGGCAGTACTCAATAAATATACTCTCAAGGCTTCCACTACCATATCCAGGCTGATAATATCCCAATTTATGTCTCCAGCCCAACAAGTCTCTAAACTGCCTCTTAGCATCTCAAACTGAACATCCAAGATTGGAACCATCATTTCTCTCTACCAAAAATATTCTTTTATTCCTGTGTTTTCTATATCTTTGAATATTACCATCTAACATATCCTCGAGGTTACACCTCCTGAACCAAATACTTCTTGAACTTTGCTGCTTGTGCTTTTCTCCCTTGCCACTGCTCTCTTCCAGGCCCACCCACATCACCATCGTGTGGAGTACTCGGCAGATTGGTCTCCTGGCTTTCAGCATTGCCTCCTTCTATCTATTTCCCATCTATGGACTCCTCTGACTTTTCTGAAACTCGAATATGAGCATATGATTCTCTTTTTAAAGGCCATAGAGGCTTCCTGATGACCTCAAATAAAGTCTGAATCTAAGGATGATGATTTAGCAAAGGATAGCCATGGCACACTTTCAGCTTTTTCAATCTATTATTATCAGGTTAAAATTCACAAGCTCATGTTTCCACAGATAAATGTGGTTCATTACACCTGATATACAAAACCAAATGTGTCCTGTGTAAGTCATACATCAGAGCCAAGGGACAGTTGAACAGCTAGCACATCAATTGGAATAATAAAGTAAGTGGTGTTAATATTCACCATTTGGATGACCGTCCTTCATTACTAAAACATTAGTCAAAATGTCCGTAAGCATAAAGAAGGTCATTTTTAAAAGCCTTTGTCCTTGAAACTCCTAAACTGCTTAAGTCAGAGGGATCTTTGGTGCTCCTTGAACTGTGCTTTGAAATCTATTTGCATCAGAATCACCTAAAGAGGTAGTGAAATTCTAAATTCCTTATCCCAGTATAGAACTACTAGATCAGTATTGCTACTTGTGGGACCCTGAAAATCTGCAATTTTATAAGTACCCACGTCCTTCCTTAACATATTCAAGTTTGAGAATCATTCATGTACAACAACTTACTTTGTTCTCAAAGATGTGGAATTACTTGTCTGAGCATTCTGAGAATCAGTTTTAGCTACTCCGCTACAGAGAGTTTTATTATCACTTTGATTTTCTGGAGGGCTTCATAATCGAGCTTCATAATCAGAATGGCCACTTTTGGTGGCTGGCAAGAGGGGGTTCTTCGTGAAGGAGCAGATCACTGGGGAGCAGGATGAGGGGAAAGCAGCTGTTGGGCAGTCCACAGCTTGTAGTGAACATTGGCCTGTGCCTCAGGCCTTTCACCAGTGAGTGAGCCAGTTCTAAAATTATGCACTTTTGCAATCTCTTCCTGTCCTGGTAAGAGATGCTGGGACACAGAGGATTTACCAAAAAAGAGTACAGGAATCATTAGTGGGTTACAATCTTGAGCTGGAGTTTCCCAATCTGGACTTGCTTTCCCTCCCCAGTCTTTTGGCCTCCTCCTTGATTCGATAAACGTGGGCACATCACATCCTACTTAAGGACCTCTGTTTCCTCATGTGAACAATGGAAGGAATCATACTGACAGACCCATAGGTCTACTTTCAGCTCTAATATGCCTTTTCTCTGAGAAAGATTTTTGATTTTGTCATCTATAGTTACTGCTGCTGACTTGAGCTGGGAGATGGGAACCATATCACTGGGATGTATGCAGTCCTTTACCTGGGATCACCAAGGGCTTTGACAAATGTGTTAATGAGTATGTAACAATGACATTTTCCTTCAGCTCCTCAGCAAACTGAAAAAATCGACAGAGAAATTGGCAAAAGAAGATGAAAGCTACTACCAAAAAAACCTAGCTGGCTGTGCTGCCAGACTGAAGTGGGAAAATACCCTGGAAAACTGCTACCAGGTGAGTCGTTTGCTGGCAATTTTCTCTTCTTCTGTGGAGCTTTGTGACACCTTGAAAATGAAGGTCAGGTCTACAATTACATGACTTGATGATCTCTGTCCTTGGTAATGACCCTCACTCCTACTGTGACTTTGGAGAGACCACGTAACTTCCAATTGTTTCCATTGCTCTGTGGATCCAATAACCAGTGAATATTTACTGAATATCATTGGCCAAATTCTAATCCTCAATGGACACAATAGCACTCAGCTAACTTCCAAAAGTGCTGTCCAAGTGAAGTGTAAATTAAGGCTTGAGTATTCGATACTCAGAAATGAGTTTTAGGCCTGAGAGCTCATTTATACAGTAATCACTTACAGAGTTCCGCTGGAGCAATGATCCCATCTCGACTTGGGAGGTGTACAGTTTAGCAGCAAAGAAGATGTATAAAGAAGGAATTGTGGCAAATCATCCAATAAAAATTAAAGAGTATGAACAAGCAGATCACAAAAGGGAAAATCAAAATCACCAATAAACATATGAAAAGATGCTCAATCATTCGGCAAAGATTAAAAAGTGGCAATATCCCGTGTTGCCCAACAAGAATTGCTGGGAATCAAGAATTTTTATACTTCTCGAGTGAAAATAACTTGAGTATCTAGTAAAACTGAAATGTGCGTGTATACATCACAAATGTGGTGATGTATAACAATGTTTATTGCAGAATTGTTTATAATTGCATGATGAGAAAAAATGTACACAATCTTCCTATCAATAGAGAAATTACTCTTTAAACGTGCTCTAATTTAAAAAGTAGACCAATATCTAGCAATAAATATTAATTAAAACTATATATAAACACAAATCAACCTCAAAAACATGATGTTGTAGAAAAGAATGCTATTTATACACTCTATATAAGTTAAAGCATTTAAAAAACTCACATCCCAAATTACAGGGAGTTTTCATGTGTGTGTGTTTGTAAACTTATACATAGAGATTGAATCTGTGTTGCGTGAGGGAAATGGTGAGAATTCAACAGAGCTGCCACATACAGCCACACGGTGTGTGGACAACCTGATGGGGAGGACAAAGCAAACCCAGGCTCAGAAATTACTCCAACTACCATAATCTGAATAGCTTAGCTCTCTGTTTTTTAAGTCAACATAAAGATGTCCAACTTAAATAATTTTCAGTTCTGGGTGTTAAGAACATGAATGTTTTGGTTTATTTTCCTCCACATTTTAAGTTAAAAAAAAAAAAGTTTAAAGCAAGGTACAATTGCAAAAAGAGGCAATCATGATGCAATTTGATAAGCACAGTAATGTGATAATGAGACAGGTGCTGCTTATGGACAGTTCACTGCATTCTATTTTGTATCCATCACAACATCATGATGAGGCCATAATTTTATTCCTAATTTATAGTGAGGAAGTGAGACATGAAGTATCTTGCCCAGGATGGCAACAGGATTAGCCTAGGCAGGCTGATGCCCCAGTTTGACCTCCACTCTCTGCTTCTGCGCTAATAGGACCTAGGCAAGTGGAAATTGAAGAGCATGTTTAATCTGCTGCTGTTGGCTCTCAAGGTAGGATAGATGCAATTAGGGAAGAGTGGGGAAATTAAAGAAGAGATGAAAACTAGTCAAGGAGAGAACGAAATTAGAATAAACCCTTCTTTAATTTATGCCTTCAAACATAGGATCCTGGTACTCTCCTTTCTTATTTTGGATAGGTTTTAGATGAAAATGAGAAAAGCCCAAGGATTTCTTTTTTTTTTAAGATTTTATTTATTTATTCGTGAGAGTCAGAGAGAGAGAGAGGCAGAGACACAGGCAAAGAGAGAAGCAGGCCCCACGGGGAGTGCGATGCGGAACTCAATCCCAGGACCGTGGGATCGTGCCCTGAACCAAAGGCAGATGCTCAAACGCTGAGCCACCCAGGTGCCCGGGCCCAAGGATTTCATTTCCACATTTGTCCGTCTGAAACCTGGCTCTCCAACCTGGCCTCTGGTCTTGCCTCACCCCCTGGGACTTCTCAGTGGACCTGTGGCTTTTCCACAGGGGCTGACTTCCTTGGAAACCCTGTTAGATTATGGGAGAGAAATTGCTGCTCCCAGGCCATCTTCCAGATGCCCTTCAAGGGCTATGAGAGAAATACTTAACCTCCATGTCTTCACCCCCCTCATCTCCCCATGTCATAGCAATGGGGAATCATTATGGTTCTTACTTGGTATGGCAGCCAGCATGTCTGGCATAGCTGACCTCCAGCTGACCTTCAAAACGGCTCAGGTACTGCTATTACCAACTCCCTTCTCAGAGGCGCTTACTAGGTCTGTCTCTCCTTTTTCTGTTTTCTTTTTTCCTGGTAGGGTCCTCCTACACTTTTCCTCCCAACCCACCCCTCCTTCAGCAGCCCCAAGTTTTATATTAAAACATCCTGGAAGTATCTTTTTTGTTTACAAAGTCTCCCTGATGGTGACAAGATATATATTTATCTGTATTTCAAAAGATGTCTCTGCAGACAAATAAAAACAGAGATTCCTAACCACAGAGACAAATTGGCGGTTGCCAGAGGGAGGTGAGTAGGGGATGGGGAAAACAGACAAAGGGGATTAAGAGGACACTGGTCGTGATGTGCACTGAGTAATATATAGAATTGTTGAATCATAATCTTGTATACTTGATACTAGTACAGCACTGTATGTTAATTATACTTGAAGTTTTTTTTTTTAAATCTCTTTCAACTAGCTTTAAAAATATTTAAAAGCCTAGGGTTGGTTTGTTTGTTTGTTTTTTTATTAGAATCGAAGTCACATGGAGAATATACTAAAAATCAGAATCTCCTTAAGGAAAAGAAAAATTTCCTTTCACCCTTCTTGCCCTGGTTTGTTGTTGCCACCGTGCCAGAGGCCATGCCGGCCCCTCTCTCTTTCCATTCTCCGTTCTCATACTTTCTCTTATTGTGGCTCCCTCAGAGCTGCCTTCTGCCTCCCAAGCACAAGCCCAGCCCTGTAGACCCACTTGAGACTACTTCTGCCAAGACATCCTCGCCTCGCCCTAACCAAGACCGATTCCTTACTTCGTATTCCCTTGGCTTGGGTACCCTCAGTCTGCCCCCCCCCCCCCGCCCCAAGTGACTGACTCACATATTACACTGTGTGTTCTAGATCTTCTATTGTTTACAAACTCAGAAGTAGAATATTATATTCATGAAGACATAACAAAAGTGGGCTGAATTGAATTCGAGGGGGATTTTATTATAAGTGTGAGATGTGGAAATGTGACAAGAGTTGTTCAGTTTCATTTTCCCTTCTCTTCTCCCACCATTCTTCTGTGGAAAATGGGATATAAGAATTCATTTAAACACTCCATAATGCATCCTCTTACCCCTTCTTCCCTCCAAATTGGATTTACCAATTCTTTCAGAGAACATTCATTGAGCTGCGTTCAAGGCAGTTTACTAGATACTGAGAAATGTCAAGTTTCAAGTGTCATTATGAAGTAATAAAACCAATTCCACACACCACATGTCAGTCTTACTATTTGTAATCATACTATGCTCAAGTCACATTTCCTCCCTTCCAAGAATAAACCATTCAGTTGGTAGAAAGCAATTATAATATATTTTGAAAAATAATAGCCCTGCTACTAAGAATTACCAAGAACCATGTGTTTGGTTCCGACAGTAAGCACTCAAGGAATTATTTTAGAGAGGCATTTGCAGTACGTGTCAAGAGCATTAAAAATATTCGCCTTCTCAACAGTGTTCCTCATCTGAACCACATAACACAGAAAATAATCTGAGTGAATGTTTTCACAGCTCCCCCAGGGGTGGTGGTGACTGAACCTCTCTAGGTGCAGTGGGGAGATGGTGACATGTACGGCATACAACGGATTCCCCAGGACAGTAGGGCTTGACTCTCTCCCAGCATTCGTAGTGAAAAACATAATTTTCTTTCTATAAATATATATTGAGGAAATAGCTAAAAAACCAATTTCTGTTCAAAATACATTAAAAGCAAAAGGGAGGAAACAATTCAAATGGCTAACCTTTAGGGGATGACTAAATGAATCAAATGTGCTGTGTGCAATCCCACACAGTGGACTATTTTAAATGATGTTTCTGGAGATGAACAACATGAGAAACCGCTTTTGTACACTGTTTAGTGAAAAAACGATACCAATGTGAATAATTTGCTAGGTAACTAGAAAAATAAAATAGTACATACACACATACCTAGATAGACTGAAATACATCAAAATGCTTACGGGTTATCTCTGGGTGGAAGAATTATAAATACTTTTCAAATTAAATTTTGTTGTGGCCCTTTAGAGTCCCAGGACAATGTCTCAAAGCAATTAGCGTGCTTGTTAAAATTCTGATTCCTGAGCACCTCCCTAAAAGGGATGAATCAGAACCTCTGAATAATTTTCAGAAGGGGTCTAGGTGATTGCTAAGCATTCTGAAATTTGAGAGTTCTTGCTCTAGAAAGAACATGATATTTCTTTGATCAGTTTTATAGAAGCAATTTAGATGAAAATGAAGTCCTGCCAAGGACAGGACAGCAGGACAGAAAAAAAATGAATGAAAAGTATGAATGATCACGGTCCTTGGGCCCCGACCAGTCTCCAGATCTGCTGTTCCCTGCTAACTCTGTCCACGCTCTCATATATGTGCTATCATAAAGGCACAAGAGAACAGTTTTATGTTCTCCAGAGTATTTTGCTTCTCTACTGCCAATTTTATACAAAGAGAACAAGATAATAGAAAGCAATAATTCATTAAATGAGATATAGATTTCCCCTTTGCACAGTGGAATTTATCTCTGCCTATTTTCATGAGCAAACATAGATCATTTTAATGATTTCCCTGAAATGTAATTAAAATCTCTTAACCATTACCATCTCCTCCAACCATTACCTTCCTCCATCTCCTGGATATTCTAGTAGCAGATTGATACTGGTGGCTCAGCTCCTGTTAAAATAAGGACATAGCTGCCCACTAGGATACAATGTGTTCCTAAAACCCAGCTTTTGTTTATTTCTCCTGTCCTTTGTTCATGGTGCTAAACTAGAACAGCTGCTTTCTAGAACTTTCTCAAAGGTGTAAAGTCTCTTTCTGAAGATGGTTCCAGTTGAGGTTCAAGCAACTGAGCAGAATTTGTTTTATATATTAGTTAGGAAGCATCTATCTCTGACCTTTGAAGAAGCAACACGTTGGATAGGCCACTCTTCTAAGTCTTTACTCACTATGTGAGAGCACATAACCACTTTCCAATGGCTGGTGCCTGGCAATACTGAAGAAAGACTCAAGGGACCAAGAACAGAAACAAAAGTTTTAGCTCCCACCAACTTAGAAAAGTTGAGCAGCTTCTGACCCAATACAGAAGTGATCATGGGGAAGCAGAGCTCTGACCTTCTGCTTTGAGTGTCAGGACACTTGGCATAGAATTGGAATTTGCGTGTGATTGACATAGATGTTCATAGTTACTGCCTGAGCCTTTTACTGCTTGCATTTAATAACAGTGTTAAAATGAGTGTAGACCAATAAACAAAATGCAGTATATGCGTAGAGTTAAATATTATTCAGCCTTAAAAAGGAAGGACATTCTGACATATGCTACATCATGGATGAACCTGGAAGACATTATGCTAGATGAACTTAGCCAGACACAAAAGGACAAATATTCTACGATTCTTCTTGTATGAGATGCCTAGGGTAGTCAAGTTCATAGAAGACATAAAGTAGAATGGAGGTTACCAAGGGGCCTAGGGGAAAGGGGAACGGTGAATTTGGTTTAATGTGTACAGAGTTTCTGTTTTGCAAGATGAAGAAAGTTCTGGAGATGGATGATAATTAAGGCTGCACAACAATGTGAATGTACTTAATGGCACTGACGTATACATTTAAAAATAGTTAAAATGGTAAATTCTATGTTATGCAAGTTTTACCACAACTAAAAAATATAAATAAAATTTTAAAAGGCAAAAATGAACTATTGGGACTTCCTCAAGATAAAAAGCTTTTGCACAGCAAAGGAAACTCTTGACAAAATCAAAAGACAACTGACAGAATGGTAGAAGATATTTGCAAATGACACATCAGATAAAGAACTAGTATCCAAAATCTATAAAGCACTTTTCAAACTCAACACCCAAAGAATAAATAATCCTGTCAAGAAATGGGCAGAGGACATGAATAAACATTTCTCCCAAGAAGACATACAAATGGCCAACTGACACATGAAAAAAGTGCTCAACATCACTCAACATCAAGGAAGTACAAATCAAAACTACAATGAGATACCACCTCACACCAGTCAGAATGGCTAAAATTAACAAGTCTGAAATGACAGATGATGGAGAGGATGCAGAGAAAGGGGACCCCTCTTACAGGGTTGGTGAGAATGCAAGCTAGTGCAGCCACTGTGGAAAACAGTATGGAGATTCCTCAAAAAGTTGAAAATAGGGCTACCCTACAACCCAGCAATTGCACTACTGGGTATTTACCCCAAAGATAAAAATGTATTGATCCGAAGGGGCATCTGCACCCAATGTTTATTAACAGCAATGTCCACAATAGCCAAACTATGGAAAGAGCCCAGATGTGCATCAACGGATGAATGGATAAAGATGTGGTAAATATATACAATGGGCTACTACTCAGCCATCAAAAAAATGAAATCTTGCCATTTGCAACAACATGGATGGACGAGATGATATTATGCTAAGTGAAATAAGTCAATCAGTGAATGGTAGTTATCGTATGATCTCACTCATGTGGAATTTAGGAAACAAAACAGGATCATAGGGGAAGAGAGGAAAAAATAAAACGACAAAATCAGAGAGGGAGACAAACCATTAAGAGTCTCTTAATCATATGAAACCAACTGAGGGTCACTGGAGAGGAGGAGTGGGGCAATGGGGGTAACTGGGTGACGGGCATTAAGGAGGGCACGTGATGTAATGAGCACTGAGTCTTCTACAAGACCGGTGAATCACTGACCTCTACCTCTGAAACCAATAATACAGTATATGTTAATTAATTTAAGTAAAATATATCCCCAAAAAAGTTTAAAGTGACCATATGCCATTGATAAAATAACAACTGAATATGAATACAGTCTACCACAGAGATATAAGGTGCCACCATGCTGTATCGGGCCAGTAGGTCCTGCAGATGTGCTAGAGAGGCAGATGGGAGAACCCAATGATCGTTGTGACTCTGCCCCCATACCCCCACCCTACCAAAGGCCTTGATACGTAGTCAGTCTTCTTACTTCCTATGGTAATGCTACCCACCAATTTCCCCAAAGCCTTCTTCATGAAAAAGTATAGCTGAGTCCTCTCTATTGTGTGACATGGAATTGGGTGGGATGGCAGGCATGATGAGAGCAACCAGCCTGGATGAAGGAGGAATGCCCGGGCCTTGTCCTTACAAAAATGGGATGGAAAGCATGTTGCCTTGGACACCTGCCATCTCTGTTAAAGCCCGAAGTCCTCTGATCACGTACCCAGCAGCCTCCCACCACCCCTACTTGGCCTAGGAATGCCCCTTGGCCCAACCCTTTCACACCCCGCTTAGCTGCTGAATTTCCCCGCATACCCTCAAAATAACCAGTCAGCAGCTCAGCTAGCAAAGAGTGGCGAAGTCGAATAACTAACTTTTTCTAAAATGTCAATGAGTAACATGGGAAATGTGACATCCCTCACTTTCTTACTTACCTTCCTAGGTACAAGTTGTGAAACTCTGAGAGTGGAATTTTAATCATTTCACACCAAGTGGAGAGGTTATGTTCCCACCTTCATGCAGTGGTCTTTGATCCCCCAGGCCTAATTTTAGGCTAGGATTATGAGTTGATCAGACTTTGGGGTTCTCCTCTTGTCAAATAGTTTCCTTAAGCAGAGATTTTGCAGTTCATCATCTTTCCCTGGCAGAGACTAGCAGAATGCTTTGTATGCACCACAAACAATTCTAAAAATATTTAGGATCTGAATGCATTTCTAAGACGTAGACATGGCTTTTACTGGGCATTGTGCTCCTCTCCTAGAACCCAGAGGAGCTTTTCAAATGATTTCTTTCCTCCCCTTTCTTTGTGAAAGCCAGGTAACACATAACATCAGCCTATATGTCTTTTGGGACAAAACAGCCTGGGGAAATTTTGTGAGTTAGACCAACCCTAAATAAAGACAAACACGACACGTACCAAATCACATTCCTGGCCTGGACATCTTGGGTATGACATAATCGAAAGGCACTAACATGAAACTTCACTCAGACTTGGGGCATGTCAGTGCTTGGGTGGGTGACTTTAGTTTTCCACAACTGGTAAATCTTATGTGGTTTTTCCGACCTTTTCAGAGCATCCTGGAGCTGGAGAAGGAAAGAATTAAACTTTTGTACAATAACTTAAACCAGTACACTCAACATATTTCTGTTTTTGGCCAAACCCTGACCACGGTGAGTAGTACGGATTTCTCTATTTCTGATAAGCATGGTAAGAACTCACAGGAAACATTCTCCAGTAACCTTGTTATGCTTTCTTGGCATTGCAGTGCCACACGCAGATTCACTGTGCCATCAGCAAGATAGATGTTGAAAAAGATATCCAGGCTCTCATGGAAGAAACTGCAGTTTCGTCCACAGAAAATAAATCTGAGTTCCTATTAACAGATTACTTTGTAAGTATGGGGTGGAAGAAAATTCCACTGATGGGGAACCTTAGTAATATTCTGAGGGATGCATTTGGAAGAAAATTGAGAGCAATTGTAAAGGAGATATCTTGTTTTGTAATGAAAATAGATTTTTTTCATAGTCTGTATAAATAAAAAAAAAGAAACAGCATGTGGTTTACAAACTAGGCAATAGGAATATGTCTCTGGTGTTCTCTAGAAGGGAAGAAAGTCCAAAGGGATTCTAGACTGAATCGTTCTGCTTGGTCTTCTAGAGCAATGCCAGACAGGCATGTTTCATGACCTATAAATATAAATAATCACTGTATATCCTCTTGGTTGTCTATTGCTGCATAACAATTACACCCAAACTTAACAGGTTAAAACAAGCACTTACTATCTCACAGTCTCTGTGGGTCAGGATTCCAAGTGTGGCTTCCCTGGGTGCCTCTGAGTCCCTCACAAGGCTGCCACCGAGGTGTCAGCCAGGAGTGCGGATGTGTCAGGGCTCTCCTGGGAGACAGCCTGCTTCCGAACTCATTCATGTGGCTGATGGCAGGCCTCCGGTCCCTGCTGAAACGCTGGCTGCAGATACTAGCTCCTTGCCATGCGGGGCTCTTCCTCCACAGGGAGTTCACAATAGGCCAGCCTGCTTCCCCCAGAAACTAGTGATCAAAAGAGATGGAGCTAGAGCGTCCAAGATGGAACTGTAGTCTTTCGAACTGACCTCAGAAGTGACATCTCTTCGTATTCTATTTGTTAGAACCCGGTCCATAAGTGCAGCCCTACAGTGTGAGGACAAGTCAGTAAGTGTAAGTAGAGGGGATCAAACGAAAGGAAGACTCCTTGAAGGTGGGAATCATTATCAGTGTTCTTCATGATCCTTGCCTTTGAAAACCTCACACCCTCTTACAGAAGCTTATTTTCAAGGCATTTGGGTGATTCTACTATTATATGGAACATGCTAAAAACCAATCTGTGTTCCTGGTCATAACCCAGGCATCTCACTCCTTTGACATCTGGGGGAAATTCTTTGTCTTCTTGGGCCACGCCTCAAAGATTGTCCTCTGCTCCCCTCTTGTTAGTCTTAATTGTAGTGTTCTAGGAACTGCTCATTAATTACCACAATCTGCAGGAAGGATTCCTCTGCTGTATTTCATCCAGACTTTGGAGGTCCAGATTGGGAGGGTTCATTCCCCCTTCTCCCCCCGGTCCGGAGAACTAGCCTATTGGTCACGGCCTCCTATAGGCTTAAAAGTGTAGCTGAAGTCAACATCCCAGGGATCCTGCTCAGGGAACAAGAGATGAAGGAGAAGGAAAGGCAATTAGATTAGACACAGCAGTGGCTCCTGCCCAGCTCTCCCTTCCCCACCCTCCAAACAGCAGTAAGTGGCCACCTAGTTCTTTAATTAAATCTTTTTTTCTGGGGCACTGGGTGGCTCCGTGGTTGAGCATCTGCCTTCAGCTCAGGGTGTGATCCCGGGGTCCTGGGACTGAGTCTCTCATCAGACTCCCCGCATGAAGCCTGCTTCTCCCTCTGCCTGTGTCTCTGCTTGTCTCTGTGTCTCTCTTGAATAAATAAATAACATCTTAAAAAAGGCCTAATTCTTTAAAAAAAAAAAATCTTTTTTCCTCCTCTGGCAAATGTGAAGCTAATTAGCAATGTGTGTTTGAAGTAGAAGCAAGGTAGCAATGGGAGTGGAAAAGAAGATTTGATTACACAGGGAAAGTGCTCTTCTTCCCCCCCCCCTTCCAAATAGTGTAGGTGACCCCTGAGATGGGAAAAATGTCCAATAAAATTTGTTTGTTACTTTTTTATGAAAGTGCCCCTATTGACTAACCTGTCAGTAAAATAGGGATCATTCTCCTTGAAAATTTGACGAGGCTTCTAGTGAAATGTAAGGAGGCAACCATGACAGTTTATCTTGAATTGACATGCCCATGGGAGTTTTTGGTTTCTGTGGAACATCGGTGCTCTGGAGCTGATGACTGTGTATCTGTTGTCTGAAAGAATGGACTGTATCTCCAAATGGGTAAATGGAATTTCCTTAATATCCTCAAAGCAAAACACGCCCCAAATCTGACTTTGTAAACATTGGCAATAAGTGTAGGCTGGTTTACATCTGGTTGCCAAGAAATGTACATGGATGAGGGTAAAACAGAAGAACAATCCGAGTGCAGATACCGAGGGGCTGGTGGCCAGTGTGAAAATACTCGTGATGTTACCATAAAGGAGATTGTATCTGCAGTTTCATATGCCACCTTCACTACTGATCTTTTGAAAATCTTTGGAAGAGAAGGATGAATTTAAGAAACTTACAGGATAGCAGTATAGAGTTGTGCCAGTAGTGATGCCCTTCTGGAAATACATCTGTAAACAATAGGTCTCCCCAAACAACCCAGATGCAGTCTGGGCCTGGCATGGAGCCAGAGCCGGATTATGATGGGCATTTCTCCAGCAAGGATGGCCTGAGGGCTGGAGTTAGGCAGCCTGCAGGTCAGCCGGGGCTGGTGTGGGGGCTGCCGGCCCCCAGGGGCCCGGGCCTGTGCAGTAGCAGATTGGGAAGAGACCTGGGATTCAGAGGACCTGGGTTTCAAACTGGTTCATTTGGGTCTTCATGTATTTTTCGGAGTGTCACAGTGAAAATGGGGAAAATAAAACCAATATCATAAAGTTGCAAGGATCACATGTAATAAAGATACTGACTTTTATTTTATTAAAAGATTTTATTTATTTATTCATAAGAGACACAGAGAGAGAGAAAGAGACATACTCAGAGGGAGAAGCAGGCTCCCTTCAGGGAGCCCAATGTGGTACTTGATCCCAGGAACCCGGGATCATACCCTGATCCCTGAGCCGAAGGCCGACGCTCAACCCCTGAGCCACCCAGGTGCTCTTAGATGTCAACTTTTATAATATGTAATTCGCAATGTGTAAATAAAATATTTTAATCTATACCTTAATTATTCCCATAAAGGCTATTGGCTCTGCCCTAATTCCTCACGCTTCCCCTTCTTCAGGGCGGTGGATCTAAAGCTAATCTCTCCCTCAGCTTTCAGGATCCTAGTTTTTCTCCTTCTGTATCAGCAGAGTCCTGACTCCTCTACTTCTGTCTCCAGTCATCAGTGTCCCCTCTTTCTCCAGGGGCTCCTTGTCTGTCTACTACACTCACAGTCAGTCACCTCCCCACCCAATCCTGACATCCTCATTTTTTTTTCATTCGACCCTTGAAATTATGTATGTGAAAGCTCGGATATTGTTAACAGTTTCTCACATTTCATAGATAAGATCCCTACGTCAGCCTGAAAATCTGGCCTAACCTACTAAGATGACTTTTCCTTCCACTGTGATTATTCAAGCAACTGGCCTTTATTTTTCCCGGTACCTATCCTGCAGTTCTCCCTCTGCCCTTTGCTGCACCACTTCTCCTACTCAGTGAACCTTCTGCTCTCCTTACCCCTGACCGAAAAATTCTGGTTTGGTCTCCCAGCCCCCTGGAAACCTCCATGTCCTGGCCCCAGCTGAATCAGGCACTCCTGTCTGTGCCACTCATGAATGAACGTGGCCTTGAAAGGCTAGGAGTCTGAATGTTATGCTCAAGGCCTGACTAACTTATAGACGCATTCTGGAAAGAGCTCATGTGTCCTCAATGGCCAGCTAATCCAGAACAGAACACGATGAACATTTGTTCCATTCCAAGTTCCAGACAAACACATGAGGCCACATCTGGACCTTGAAAGAACTCTAACTAGAGGCACCTGGGTGGCTCCATGGTTGAGCATCTGCCTTCAGTTCAGGGTGTGATCCTGGGGTCCTGGGATCGAATCCCATATCAGGCTTACTGCGGGGAGCCTGCTTCTCCCTCTGCCTAGGTCTCAGTCTCTCTTTGCATGTCTCTTATGAATTATTAAATAAAATCTTTAAAAAAAATAAAGAACTCTAACTTGAATCAAGATAAAACCATAAAGTATCCAACCAATAGATTTACTTATCAAGAAACTATGAAATAACTATAATAAGACTTTCTCCAACAAGGATGTGTTCTACTAAAGAAAGTGCTCAGCTGGGTACTTACAAGTTATGGACAAGATGTTCTCCTATTAAGCGGGTCTGGAACAGATAGAGCAATCTGTATAAAACCAAAGGTTTTCCTGACTTTACTTTTTTTCTTCCCTCAAGTTACTACTAAAACAGCTGTCAGTGAAAACTCAGTGCAACTAGGAATAGCAAACCTTACTTTTTCTCCTTAAATTGTTAAGCATTTTTTTTCTCCTCAAGGAAGAAGATCGCAACAATGCAATGAATAAAGAGCGACAAGAGTCTTCACTGAAATCAAAACTGTTGAGACTGCAAAAAGATATCGAAAAAGCCTTAAGAGACCGGGAAGGTGTGTAATTATATCTATGAATGGCCTGATAAGGGAAAGTATTCTACTTAGAGGTTTCATTCAGAGTTCGGGTGATTCCATTTTTGCTAACTGGGGCAGGGATCACTTAATTTAAAGACTCATATATCAAACCTAATTTGTGTGAATAAAGAAAAAGGAGAAAGGAGAAAGGGGAGTGCAAACAGATTGAAAATGACATTTTGGTCCATTTGAGAGAGCTATGCAAGCACTATGTCTCCATTTCCAGAAATAATAGCATTTTGCCGTGTATCTGAAATTGGCTGGAATGAGGGACAGCTCATTTGGCTTAAAATATGGTAAACCTCCTTTGCACACAGCCTTTGGTTTTCTTGTTTACTCCTTTTGAAGCTATCCTTCTAAATGAGTTAGGGATGTCAGAATGGGAAGCAGATCTGGAGTGATATGGAAAATAAAAACAACCCCGTGCTTGTGATTCTGATATGTAGAGCTTATTTTACATGGACTGGAACAAAGCATTGAAATGTAATCCCTGATAGGAAATCCAAGAGAGTGAAATGTTTAGAAACATAAATTCTGTAGTGAGGGAGAGTCTAACACTGTGATGGTTTGGGGAATCGACCATGGACTGGGTCCATAAGGAGGATTCGAAAGCTCATCTTGAAAAATGGGAATCAAGATTTTATAAGCACCAGAATTTCTCAACTTTCATTAAACGAAGGTACAGGCCACCCCTTCAGTAAAAGTCGGGAACAATGATAAAGAGAAAGAGCGTCAGCCATTGGGGTATCCTCTCGGTGTCCCTTCTGGGCTCAGGCTCCCCCAGCACATGCCCCCTCTCAGCTGTGTCCCTCCAGGACAGGATGGACAGCGGTGACTGAGAGGATGATTTCATTGTCAGGCCTGGAACGGATGCTGAAATCCTACTCCAAGGACTCCACCTTCCCAGATGCAGAGAGCCAAAAAATCACAGCAGCCTTGATGGATGAGGTAAATATTTGCAGAGTCCACTTTCCTAGATTTAATGATGAAAGAGTTATTTTTAGAATGCTTGTTTTCTGGGCCCATTTGACCTCTGCTTGCTTTTCTTTTCTCATGATACAGAACAATCTGGTCAGAGCTTCTATAGTTGCCTCCTTGACGAGCAGTTTGAGGGATCTGGAAAAATTGTACTTAGAAATGTTTGCTTTAGCCTCCTTCCAGGAAACCAATTGTGCCTGAAATAGAATTCCCCAAAATAGAATAATTCCATGCAGGTCTGGAAACCCTGTGTACTTTAACCCGGTTAAGAAAAGTGATCAAAAGCACAGGGCCTGCATTCGGGAAGGCCGGTATTTGGATCTCACCCTGCCGTTTACAGGGACTTGGGCAACTTTAGTTTTCTCGGTACCTACCCCCAAGGGTTGTTGTGGGGATACAGTGTGAGTTAGACAGTGCCAGCGCCGTGCACAGAGGAGAGCTGAAATCCTGCTAACTATTAAGAGTCCATTGTTCATTTATCCCCCTCCTTTTAGGAGCCTCTGAAAGTAACAGGACAAAAGAAAACTGTGGCCACAGGAGGAAGAGGGTAGTCTGGGGTGTGTGGCAAAAACTTGAGAAAAGGGGAAAAAAAGTTTAGAGGCTGGGGTGGTTTTGAGGGGAGGGGGGTACTGTCAGGAGAGGGCAGGGAGAGGCACCTCTGGGCCTGTTTGCTGAGCACCTGGACCACAGCAGTCCCACGGAGGGGAGCAGTGGACAATGCTCCAGAGGAAGCCACCGTGAAAGGTCAGCAAAGGCCTGTGGATTTTATACAGGAACAAAAACAAACAGGTGCTGTGTGTGGCTAGATATAGGTCTTCTGCTGTGATTAGAGAGAGGGGGAAGTTGACTGGGATTCATACCTGAGAAGAATTCAGGAAGAGACAAAAAAAACTTTAGCAATGTTTTGAAGGACACGGGAAGCTGGGCCAGCTGTTCATACCTTGACTGTAGCCTAACCAATTCTCTTGCGAGAGCAGGTACCTAAGAGTTGTGTCCAAACAGGCAATTCCACTAGTTCTTTGGAGGAAAGGAGGCCAATATAGCCAGGTACAGTTTAATCTATTTTTCAGCAGAGGCCTCCTTTAGTGAGGGAGCTGTTGTAAAAACAAACCTAACAATCTTCGTGAAAAGAAAGGCCTGAATTCTGTTCACTTGGGAACAGAGGCCTAACAACATGGCGGCAGTTCGTATGAAATTACAGGGCAGTCGGACATTTTCTGTGACGGTGTGAAATGTTTGGTTTACATGGTCTATGCAAATAATATTTACCAAAATAATGTCATATATGGAGCATTTTATGATGGTGTCAGGTTCTAAGTTGATTTCTTTGGTGGTTCTGGCATAGCATTTTGTCATTACCAGCATAGAACACGTCTTGGGATCATCTGGGAACACTCTGGCCTGATTCACACAGCAGAGGGTGCAAGGTCGGAGAGGGTCTGACCCCTGAACCCATGGTGTTTGTGATTGGAGCCAACATGAACCTTCAAGTAGTGGATGCCAAACACGCATGTAACTCAGTTATTACACACCCTGCATCTGGTGGAGGGCAACTACGGGTAGACTTTGTGTTACCCAGGGAAGGTTTCTTGCAGGAGGAAACTCTGTTTCATTGAAATTCTTCCTAATTCATTGTCTCTTGGTCCTTCGAGTGCCATATTTAAAGCAAGAATGTTGGTAAGGCATGTTCTGTGAGAAATTTTTGCAGAAATGGCATGTATCTAGAGTAGACAGTGTCTTCAGGTATGGGAAGGAGCGTATCACATAGACGAGAAGGAGACTTGCCCCATGACGGCCTCCAGTGCAGACCAGGTCTAATGGTGGACGGTCTGCGGTGGGTTTTGATTTCATCATCTTAGGTAAGCCCACCCCATGATGCAGTGGATCGTTCCCCATTGATCAGAGATGTTCAGTCTATGGTTGTGGCCCTCAGCAGGGCTCTTAGGGTCAGGAATCCCCATGCTGGAGGTGTGGAAAAGGAAGAAATAATGGTGAGGAAGAGATGGGATAAGTAGATCCCTTCCATTGTTTAGATTCCATTATTTGATTTACCCGGACTGAACACAGCTTGAAAAAGAAGCTATTATGAAGTTTCTAGCACAAGATCAAATGGGGAATAGGAGGTCAAATTGAGAACTAGGAGTGTATCTTTAGCTTCATTTATTTTTACACCCAAATACCTCAGAATATTGTTTCCAGTTTGCAGAAGTGTTAACTACAAACGTTTTGGGTAATGTAAGACCTCACCTTTTTAAGAAAAACAGTGACATCAGCAGCAACAGCAACAAAGCCCACCTCACACCATTTTAGTTTGATCCTATTTAGTACCAGTTTGGTTATGTTCACAGTGCTGGGCACTATGTTCAACTGCCTCTCTTCGAAGCCCTCAAAAGCCTGCCTTCTATAATCAACACTTAACTATTCCCTTTCTCACTCCTCAACAGAAAATTGAGAAATGCTGTTTGTTGCCACAGAACACTGATCTGTCTAGGTTTCCAGTTTGTGTTTAGAAGAGTACAGAATAAGGGGCACTCCACAACTAAGGCTTCCCTTTAAGCTGCTTAAAGACTCCACTTTTTGTTCTCTTTAGCATTTTCTGCACCTGTCTGCATGAGTTGAATGTGTACCTTTCTAGACCTCCTTGTCACCTTGGAAGTTATCCTGATATCCCGTTACCTGCCCAGTTGTGCTTCATTTTCTTGAAATTTACTCACATGGCCAAATGATGTATCCACAGACCAATCTGAAACTAGATCTTTTGCAAGCAAACTCCTACAAACTGGCATCGGTGTTAGCAGAACTTGAGCAAAGACCTCAGCCCAGCCATCCCTGTAGTAACTCCATCTTCAGGTGGAAAGAAAAGGTAAAAATTTAAGATTGTTCATAATTTCTTGACTGGGCTTGTTATATGGAGTGGCTTCAAGTAGTACCAGGGCAAGAAAAAGCTATTCTGAACCATGTGTGCCATATATCCAAATCCCAACTGTGGCATTTTAAGATAAACTTATTTGTATTCCTTTCGAGTGCAGTAACAAGAGCTAATCACAAATGAATACATTCTTGGTAGACTAAATATGAGGAGCTCATAACACGTTGCATTCCTTCTTCCTCCTCATACCTTTATTCTTTGAATATGCTTGTAAAGTAAAATTTCATACAGACCTAAATTGTAAGATTTTGTGATATGCAGTAGTCCCATCCATTTAACATAGTATACGAGACGGGTAAAGCGTGAGTACAATTTAAAAACTTCACACCTGTGTATTTTTGCCGGTGATACACTAGAGGAACTGATGATGAGCATGTGAATACACATGGGGTAGCTCCTGCTTGCAGCTCTTCTCCGTTTCCTGTCAGAAGAGGGAGCTGTCACCATCTTGTGATAAAGGGATGGTTTTCTTTCCATGAGACTCAACTCTAAAACCATCTCAATCATTTAGACAGTCATAGCAATTTCACTTGCATGAAAGCCAATTAAAGTTGAATTTGAGGAAGTAAAGCTATGAATGTTATTATTTGACCTTGAGTTGTAGGTCAGGATTGCAAACACAGGCTATAAAATACGGTAATTGTCTAATTCTGAAAAGATTATGGCTTCAGAAACAAGAAAGATTTATAGTAGAGTTTAGATAGACTCTCCTCCCAAAAATTAAAAAACAAATTCCTGAGGAAAACAGTTGCAGAAGAGTTACTTCTCGCAAATACTTTGGATGATGGGACTGTTAAAATGACTTTTTTTTTTTTTTTAACTAAACAGCAACAGACACATAGTTATGTAAAAATATCCCGGCCTTTTCTGATGAAGAGATTAGAGAACGTTGTGAGCAAAATATCTTCTGGGGGGCAGAGACTCCCAAGTTCTTCATCAACAGGTAATCCCATACCCACAATGACGGGGCTGGGTTCTATGGGTAAAGTGCATTGTGACATTTACATTTTATTTTCACAGTCACATGGGCATATATCAGCTCAAAGAAATTTGCATTTCAGTTAGGAATGATTAATTTGTTAGCATTTGTAGCTTTCTGTGCAGATGGAATCCAAAATGTGGGAATGAGTCAAAAAGCGGAGGGTTGGGGGGGAAATGTATGATATGGGAAGGTCCCCTAGGTGACTGGCATCCATGTTATTCAGACAGTCTGCAATTTGTTGTCTGTACATTCACCTCTGAACCATGGTGAGAAGCTCTATTTCCACAGCCTCTTCCAAACTTCCATGGAAATCCTGTCCTTTCTGCGAGAAACATGGTGATCCTAAGACCTACCTACTCTTTTTATTCAGCCCCCTGACCTTAGCCATTTGCCAACCTACACCCACCTTTCAACACACACACACACACACACACACACACACACACACACACACCACGTGTCATTGTCCCTTGCTTAACTATAGTTTCCTTAACCTTCATTCTTGAGTTTCTTGACGAGAAATTGGCAAAAAGAATTTCCAGAAAACACAGGATGGGACATAATGGTCCACATGGTGTAGGAAATAATCATCATCACATTGTTTAAGAAACAGTTCCATCAGAACCGTAGGGTGATGGAAACAAGCATGGGTTCTAAGTGGCCCCTAACTATACCTGAATGGCAAAACTGGTGTGTGTTTTCCAAAATATGCCTCAACTACCACATATATTAGCTAACTGATGTTGATAAAGAAGTTCATGTGGGAAACAGTTTTAAATTATCATCTTTATTATTTTTTTCTCCAGACTTATTATTTTCCACATTATCATATAGTTTTTGATTATATAATATACCTGGTCCTTACACATAGTAGTATGTCACAAATGGTTCCTACACCAACGAATGAATATTACATGAAATTATAAATTTTCCTTTTGAGAAGATGTCAGTATATTTAGGCTGGGCACCACATTGTTAAATAACTCAAGAGCTTCCCGTCATGTTCATCTTGCCTACTGATGCAGCGTTAGTAATTATAACTGGATCCAACTTTCAGCCTCCGGTGTGGTCCAGATTGGCAGTGGTCTTTGCAAGGCTTTATATTCTTTTCAAGCCAGACAAGATGATGAATTAAACTTGGAGAAAGGTAAGAATCATTTTCAAATAGTTTGATTGCCTTACCATGCTGAGATCTTTCACTTGAATAAAACTCTGTCTTTGTTATGACAGCCTTACAAGCGACTACAACATCAAATCATCTCAGGTTTATAATCATCCTTATAAAGATAAGGCTCATCGAAGATAAAAGTTACACAATAAAAATAGCTAACATTCATTCGAATCTTACTAAGTGCTAGACATTGCTGCAAGCACATTGCCCCGTTTATTTTTTTTTTAAAGATTTTATTTATTTATTCATGAGAGACACAGAGAGTCAGAGATATAGGCAGAGGGAAAAGCAGGCTCCTCGCAGGGAGCCTGATGTGGGACTCGATCCTGAGACTCCAGGATCACACCCTGGGCTGAAGGCAGACGCGCAACCACTGAGCCACCCAGGCATCCCAACACATTGCCCCATTTAATGTTCATAAAAGCCCTTTGGGGGGGCAGGTTTTATTGTTTATCCCCATTTTATTGTTGAGGAGACTGAGGCATAGAAAGGTTAAGCACTTTGGCTGAAGTTGCAGGAAGTGATAGTGCAGGCTTTGAACTCAGAAACCCAGAGTCATGCTTCTTATCACAGTGGTAACCTGGGGTAGAGTGTCAGGAATGGAAAGTTATTAGAAAGGTAGCCCCACCTTTTTCTTTTTCAGAAAGCTGAACACACAGGAATGTGAAATGGTTTCCTTTCATGGCTTAGGCTAAGCGTGAGTCCTAGAAGCAGGGTCAGAGGACTCCCAGCTTAATGTTTCTCCCACTTGCCTCTCAGAAAAGTGTTTTATGGCCAATCTAGGAAATGACCCCCTGTACCACAGATTTTTGTTGAACATGGAAGGGTACGCCGTCATGGTTAGTGTAGACCTCAACATTAAATAAGAAAGTCACTAGCCTCAACTTTCTTTGTGTGTCCACTTAGCAACCATGTTTGGATGTTAGAACTAAGGCAGAGATCCGGAAGTCAAAAGGTTAGTGAGAAAGAGTTGTGTTTGTGGGAAAGAGCTCATTACCTACGAGCAGGAGTGGCACCCAGAGCCAACAGGAAGTCATGATGCATTTTGCAGCTGTACAACAGGGACACCACATATTTGCTATCGGTTAATGGGTGCTTCCTTTTCAGTTTGCCAGTCAGATTTCTTCCAGCAACTACTTTTCCTTCTAGCTCAGAAATAAATAAAGATAAGAGAAAAGGAAATAGAAAATAAACCCTGTCCTCCATTCATCTTAAATCAACGTTGCCCTTATTTAAAAGTTGGAAGTGTTCCGGAAGTCACCTTGTTCCTCATGATGTCATCCTAGGGTTACCTGCAGCAGTAAGTGAGTAAGAGAAGTGTTGTATTCCCACTTTCTTTGTGAATAAAAAACGCATTTCCCAGATGCCACCTAGACCCGAGGGCCTGAGTTTGAGTTACGTAGTTACACAATAAATTGATTCTCTTCTTTGTCTTCAGTTCTCTGTTGGCAGCAAAGTCTACTTATACTTTATAATATAAGTGGGTTCTGTAAGTAAGGAGCCATTGGAGACTTCGGGAAGCTGGCAACAAGACTTAAAATTATTTGTTTGAATTCCTATCAGTAGGCTGTGTCAACATGCTGACCTGAGATCTGCTGACCTGAGAGGACTCATTGGAGTAGACCTTAGGCTGAGAATGATCTCCTGTAAGACTAAAAAGTGACTTATGAGTAAGAGGAGAAAGAAGGAGGGTGGACAGTCTCCTTTGCCTGAGAAAGAAAATAACTGGGGAGGAGAATGAAAGAAAGAAAGATCGAAAAGTTACCTCAGAAGGATGCTCAAGATAAAAGAGCTGTTGGATCCTGAAGGAACGCGAGGAAGTTTCTGCTTTGATGTGCAGGCAGCAGCCGGAGGGAAAGAACTTTTTTTTTTACAAGAGAAGGACTTAGCCAGAGGATTTGGGGCAGCAGGTTAAGCGTTAGGGTTATTAATATCATAATAGTATTTTTTGAAAGAGAATTAGAGAAGGGCCGCGTGTTTCTTAGGAATTCTATGGATTTGAATCATTGCTTTAAAAAGTAGGGTCTTCAAATCAATATTTGATTCGAGTTATCTAAGTCATTGAATGGAGAGTTATGATCCTGTGCAAAGCTGTGCATTGGAACTTTGGACTGTAAAACTGGCACATGTAATGGAGAGAAGCTGTCTTGAGCTAAAGAAAAGTCTGGTAGCTGAGACATACTCATAATAGTCACCCTACCGGACTATCTCGGCCACAAACATGAGAAACCCTTAAAACACAGACACCGAGAAAGAGTTTGCTAACAAGCCAGGCTGTATCCAGAGTAAGCCATCCGGCGCGAGGGGGAAACAGGATTCTGTTTTTAATGAAACTACCTCATGCCACAAGTTGGTTGCCCCATTACCTTATTCTCTGCATTCCGCCTGCCTCTACCCAGGTGGTCAGTACATTTTGCTTCATCTGGATCGCGTGCAGAGAGTGCCGCCAAGTAAGTCCTTGAACACAGCATCTCCTTAAAACTGGCTTGCCAGTCTATTCATGAGAGACACAGAGGGAGAGAGAGGCAGAGACCCAGGCAGAGGGAGAAGCAGGCTCCATGCAGGGAGCACGACGTGGGCCTCGATCCCGGGTCTCCAGGATCAGGCCCTGGGCCAAAGGCAGACGCTCAACCACTGGGCCACCCGGGCGTCCCTGGGATGTGCTTAAATGACAGGGCCCCGTTTGTCTAACTAAATGTGCATTTTCACAGGCGACATTGTGACTATATACAGGAAGCAAGAAGAAGGATGGTGGTTTGGATCTGTGAACGGAAAAAGGGGCCACTTTCCTGCTGCTTACGTGGAGGAGCTCCCTTGGGATGCCGGGAGCCCGGCCACCCAGGCCTGAGACAAGAGTCCGACCATACCGCCCCCCTCAGTAACCCGTACAGTGCACTGAAAATAAAGATAAATGCTGTCACCTTTACAGTACATCATGGAGTCTTACCTGCGCGTCACGGCACTTTGCACTCCCGGGTGTTTGCTTGAAACAGAGTCAGAAGATGGAGAGCACAGGGAGGCAGGAAAGAGGCCCTGCGGCAACTAGAGTTTCAACTCCTAAGAGACCCTAGAGATGCCCCGACACAGCCCCTGGTGTCACACAGGGAGAGAGGCAGAGTTCAGATCCTTCAGCCCCTTGCCTGAACTCACGTAGTTTTCTGGGGGCACAACAGAGGTGAGAACGTTGATGTCCTTTTCCACTGGGTTGTGTGGCAACAGGCCAGAGCAGGCCTGGGCCGGGGGTCAGGGGGGTGCCCGGAAGGGCCTGGGAGGTGAGGAAGAACTGGAGATGAAGAGCTCAGCAGAGCCTGCCAGGTAAGACCCCAGGGAGATAGACCCAGGTTAGGAGAGGGACAATAAAGGATCGAGAGCCGAGGCCAAGAGTCCCTATGAGCAGATGAGGGCATGGTAGATGAGAGATCTCGAGACTGGGCGGAGGAGCTCAGTGTGGAACGGAGTTTCATCCTGAGCCAACAATAATCTTCCAAGGCAGTGGCTTCTTATTTATCACCTACGCACAACCAGAACTGCTCGTAGAAGTAAGGTCAGGGGTGAGCAAGTGAGGGCTCAGGATCTGAGAGCAAGAGCAAAGTGGATAGGAAATGGTTAGGAAGGAGATAGTGCCTGAAATCTCTTGCACCCTTGTCCATTCGGAAACTTCATATACCAATTTCGAGATAAGAAATGTGCACTTCCCTAGTAGGTCATTATGAAAGGAATACCCTAAGCAATTTCTTAGTGAGAGGAACCTTACATGCTAATGAGTCTCTCTGGTTAGAAAGTTCTAGAAACCAACATTTACTGTTAAAATGGAATACTTAGAGAGAAGCAGTGTCATGCTGTTTCCCCAAATGCCCTTTAATGGGAAAAGATTGAGACTAGAGAGGGTACGTTTCAGATTTTTCCCAAAGGAGAACATTTTAGAATGGAGAGAAGTGGTGCAAGCAGCATCTATCAGATAATGACCTAAATCATCCTGGAGATCACACTCAGCTGAATGGAGGGTTAAAGTGTTGATAGAAGCATCCAGGCATGTTTACTCTTGTGCCAAATAGTGTGACATTAGAGTAATTAAAATCCATTCCATTACTCTTGTGCCACCTACCTCTTTTTTTTTTTAATTTATTTATTAAATTTCACACTTTCAAAAAGGAGTTTTTCAAGCCAAGGTACATATATTTTTTATACTCTGTGCCATTACACTCCTATAGCAGGATATAATGAACACATAGAGGTATTTATAGATAGAGATACCAGACCTGAAGGAGCTCGAGTAAAATTTGTTATGTGAGACATAACTTACAGCCTAGAAGAACAGATCAGAAGTTTTAATGTCATCCTTAATGGTGTACTAATGAAGGCTTTCTACATGTAGAAAGTTGGCTGAATAATAGGCCATTAGACCATGAACAGAAAATTTGAATTTATATTTCCTCTTCATCTTCCTTCTTTCCATTAAGCCTTGATGTATAAAAAATTGCGTAGAAATTGACTGCAGCCTACAACGGATCATTTGTATAGAAAAAGTGATGATAATGGTGGCTGGGCCCTGAAACTCATTGGAAGCAATTTTCAAAGAAAGATGCCCCTCTACTTTCGTAAATCCATTTTACGCTGTGAAAATATAAATGGCTTTTCTGTTTTGTAACATTGCTGCAACTTCTTTTTGCATCCGTGACATATAATTTTTAATGTTCAAGGAAATAATGTCAAAGTATATGTACGAATATAGTTGGGTAGGATAGACTTGCTGAATATCTTTTTAGTAGGGCAAGAATTTTCTGATGGGACAAGTGGGAATGGTATCCTTTACATTTCGATAAAAATTTAAGATTGTGAAGATTAATGATGTACACAGATCTTCCACAGAGAATAAAATAACTTTTAATATTAATACTTTTAAACTCTTAATTGGGCTTGCATAATTATACTCCACTATCCAGTTCCATATGTCAGGAAAATTTTTAGCAACAGTGACAGCCTGAAATATAAGCAGTGGAGGTCTGAGCCAGATTTTCACTGAAAACATCAGAAGGCGTTATTGTACTTTATCTTCTTTCTAATAGAATACAAGCTGATATATCCATCATACTATCAACCAGAAAGATCTATTAATTTCGTTTTTTTCATTTTCAATTACCCATAATAATTAACACTTATAATAAAACCCCGTTAATCATTTAAAGTGCCTTTTGATCTATCAAAAAGTAATATAATATCCAGTTTGGGGTAAAGTAAATTTTATTGCATAGTATCATACGGCTTTCACTGATAAGTAATTTGAGTATAGTGTAACTTTGTTCCTCTCTCCAAAAAAGCCCCCTCCTCCCCGAGTCTTGATGGCTTTGGCGGGTAATCAGCCTGACTTAGAACAAGAAAAGTGTGTTAGAATCAAATGACATGTCCTATTGTCCTTTGTAGTGTTACACAGGAAGAGTGGATAACCCTGGGAAGATGGGCTTGGGGGTGGGGGGTGGGGGGGTCAAGATCAGGTGGTACTTGAACTTGGACCAGGGTGGAAGGGAAGGGAAGAGCAGGAACCCTTTGTAGAGGGAGTGGAGCTACAAGGATGGGGCTGCATGGACAGTGTCAGAGATTCCAGCAAGCTGCGATCCGGAGGTGGGGCCAGGTCCCACGCCTTCCACGGGGCAGCACCAGGGATGAGAGATCAGCAAGCCGGGGAGCCAGGCTGTGCTCATGCAGGTGGGAGCCCAGATCGCACTGAGCTGATGCACGTGGGTGCCTGCAGCTGGGGGATCTGCCTGGGGGGAGAGCCCAGTGGCCACCTCCCCTGGGGACCTGGGAATAGGAGGAAAGCAGCTTTGGCCTGGGACTGGATTAAAGAGACTTGCCCAGAATTCCAGGGAAACACTCTTTCTCAGAGGAACTGTGGGATAAGGAGAGGCTGACCTGGGAGAGGAAGCAAGCTCAACTGGCCGGAGAGAGGCCTCGGTGTCACAGCTGAGGGCTCACATGGAGAGCTGAGGACACAAAGGGAGTCGCACCAGGGAGTGCCTAGGAGGGACTGGGGTTTGCCGTGGCAAATGCGTGGCTCATCTCAGTTTCACTGGTTTGTAACTTGAGTTTTTCTGACACTGGGGCAAAAGACTGAAAGCTTACTCCACGCAATCTCCGGGTGCGGTGCTGGAACCAGCAGCATTGATGGAACCCTGGACTAAGTTAGAAATGCAGATTTTCAGCTCCCACTTCACACTCCGTCAGGAATGCAGCCATCTGTGGCTTAGCAGGCGCTCCAGGTGATTGTAACTCAAGTTTAAGTTTGAGAACCACTGCTCACTCGAGTGAATCCTGAGAATAGTTGTCTAAACTACAGAAGACTCTCCAGGGAAGGAGCACTGTTGAAGGAGAAATACCATATCCCCAGGGAGTCAGCTCTAAAACAAAAACAAACAAAAAACCCCAAAACATCAAAACTCCTTTGATCCAGTAAGTTTTTATTTATTTATTTTTAAAATTTTTATTTATTTATTCATGACAGACACACAGAGGCAGAGACACAGGCAGAGGGAGAAGCAGGCTCCCTGCGGGGAGCTTGATGCAGGGCTTGATCCCAGGACACTGGGATCATGACCTGAGCCAAAGGCAGATGCTCAACCACTGAGCCACCCAGGTGCTCCTGATCTAATAAGTTTTTAAAGATGAGTGGTGTTGGGGACGCTGTCGAAGAAGTCTTTCTCCCTTGCAGGGGCTGCTCTACCTACAGGCCCGTTTTCTTCTTCTTTCTCATGTTGACCATGGTCCAGGGGAAAAGGAATACTTTGGACTCTACATTACACTCTCTCCCAAGAGACTCCTTCCTCTTTCTCAGCCACTCACTTGATAATCTCATTGGCAAAGGAAAGCCTGGTATGGGGCCTCTCTTGATACTAGAGAATGAGAAGCAAACAGCTCTTCCCTCACATTCCATTCTTCTGTACTCTCTACTCCACCAACCATGGTCTGGAAGCGGATAGATAAACCTCCTCCTAACCTGTGATCGGAAGGTCAATAGTGACCTAACACCACGCCACCAATGCCGATGTGATTCACCTAATTTCATCTCATCACGCAGACATGTTACCACCTCACATCATCACAAGAAGGTGAGTACAGCACAGTAAGATATTTTGAGAGAGAAAGACTGTAACTTTCATTCACAGAACTTTCATTATAGATGTTGTTATGATTATTCTATTATTATTTTGTTAATCTCTTACTACGCCTAATTTAGAAATTTAACTTTATCATGGGTGTGGTACTACATACAATTTTGGCATCCACTGGGGGTCTTGGAACATATCCCCATGGATAAGGGGGCAACTACAACATTTTGTTGGTCATATGAATAATGTTTTTACAAACATTCATGAGCAAATTTTGGGGGGAAATGTTTTCATGTCTTTTGGGTAGATATCTAGAAGTAGAATTGTTAACTGTGTATTTAACTTTAAAAACAATCTACAAATTGTTGTCCAAAGTAGCTATTTTATTTTGCATTTCCACCAGCAATGTATGAGAATTCCAGAGGCTGCATCCCCTTGTCTGTACTTGATAATATCACTCTTTTAAATTATAGCCATTCTAGCAGGTGTATTTTAATTTCACTGTAGTTCTAATTAGCATTTCCCCAGTGATTAATGATGCTGATCATCTTTCCATGTGCTTGTTGACTATGAATTTGCCATTCTCATCCAATTCATTAGCAGGTTTTCATGAATAAACATTTCCCAGGTTGTTCCTTGCCTTTGAAATGGTTGTTGCTTATCCTGAAATGGTCATTTTAATAATTTGCCAGTTTACATATGGTTTCTGTGGGGCCGAATAGTCTAGCCTTCTCACATCACCGTTGTCAAGAGTAGGGTCTTTCAGCTGAATTTGAAAAGGTAAGAAGAAGTTACTGTACAGAGTGCCTGGAATATTATAGATCTGGCACTTAAATACTAGGTCTTAACAACAAGTCCTTTCCCTCAAAGAGCCCTCAGTCTCACTTTGGTGAGGGAGACACAACAGTTAACAAACACAATACAATGTGATAAATTCTATAACGGGGGCACATCGAGAGGGTTATGAGAACATTTAGGAGGGGCATTAATCAGGATGGAGGAGGTCGGGGAAAGCTGAGGAGCACTTAGGCAAATGAAAAAGGTGAGGAGAGCCACCGGAAGCTGAGAAAGAAGGCACCACACCTAACCACTGGAAAATACACACGTACAACAATTGACCATGCACTAGGCCACAGAGCAAGTCTCTAGAATTGTCTGACCACGATACAAGTTAGAAATCATTAAGAAAAGGATAATTTAAAAACCACTTGCATTTGGAGAACACATACATATGTGCACCTACATGCACATAAGCACATGTATGTGTGCACACACAAAACGCACACATAAACGTCTAAATAACCCATGGTCAACGAAGAAATCTTAATGGAAATGAGAAAATATTACAAATAAAAAATAAGAAAGCTACTACATATTACAACCTGTAGTTCTAGGAAAGCAGCTTAAAAAATGCTATATGGAAAGGTAGAAAGGCTAAAATTAATGAACGAAGCATCCTAACTATGGATTTATTAAAACAACAGCAGAATCAACCCAAAGAAAGGAAAGAAATGAAAGTAAACAGCAAAAGTTAATGAAATATAGAGCAAAATAAAATACTGAACAAAGCTATCTTTTGGTTCTTTGAAAGGATTCATAAATTAAGCAAACCTCTGCAAGATTAAGAGAAAAAAGCATAAATAATAATGTTATTTATAAGGAAAAAGTGGACAGCCTACAGCTGTAGCTGATATCCAAAAAGCTAACCATATATTATCGAAAACTTTACACCAATTCATTTGCAAAGAAAGCAAGCCCAAAAGACAAATTTCTCAAAAAACATGCATTATCAAAACTCACTCAAGAAATAGAATAACTCAATAATTTAATTACTAAAAGAAGTTCAATGAGTAGTTAAAAAAAAATCCTACAAAGAAAGCACAGGCCCAGATAGTTTTATGTGAGTTCAAAAACAGATAATATCATTCAGACTTTTTAAGGAAATAGGAAAAAGGAACACACCTGAACTATTTTCAAGGGTCTAGGACCTAGGATAACTTGATGCCAAAACCAAAGTTAACATATAAAGGAAAATTATAAGCCAATCTTATTTTTTTGGCTATACATATAAACATTTAAAACAGAATATTCACGGAATCTTATGCTATTTAAAAAAAAGAATTGCATATTATGGCTAAACTGGATTTATTCCAGGAAGGCAGGGTTGATTCAACATTTTAAAACAATCTATTGATATACATCACCATGTTTACAGAAGATGAAAAGCTATAAAGATGCAGAAAAAACATAACATTAACAAACATTCATGGTAATTACTTTTAATTAACCTAGAAGAGAAGCGAACTTCCTTGGCCTGATCAACAGAAAGTAAACTGGCAAGTTTGGGAAACTGCTCATAGTACAGGATGGCGGATGCTCAAAGAGGTTAAATGACTTGCCTAAGGTCATGTCCCGTAGACCGGACCACATCTTAATTCTCAGATTTTTCCACAATACCATTCTGATCCTGGAAAATGGAACTTTTTACAAAACAAGTTAGAGTATTCAAGATTTACCATTACACAGACCACATTTATTTGAGTCTCAAATATCTTGTCTTTCCAGTTAAAGGCCTTATCCTCAGCTGCTTCCAGCTAGTTGCTAAGAGAAAGGAATAATGTGTCTAAAGTCTAAACATTCTTCATGTCATATCGTGTTGTACGTTGTTTATACTTCTCACCATGACATATTTAACGATACCAAGAAAGGAGATTATTTTAAATAGCTTATATTTCCTCCAGTTTACTTAAAAAGTAGACTATTTCTACTTAGATAAAACCCTTATCTTTATTCAGAAAGAATCTTGTTCTCTATTAGCTCGTCATTAAGTCAAGAATTGCCGGTCGCAGGGGCACCTGGGTGGCTTGGGTGGTTAAGTGTCTGACTCTTGATTTTGGCTCAGGTTATGATCTCAGGGTCCTGGGATCAAGCCCGGTGTCAGGCTCTGGACTCAGTGGGGAGTCTGCTTGAAGATTCTCTCTCTCTGTTCCCCTGTCCCTCCCCACACTTGCCCATTCTCATTCTCTCTCTAAGATAAATAAATTGATCTTTTAAAAAAGGGAAAACGGGCAGCCCCAGTGGCCCAGTGGTTTAGTGCCACCTTCAGCCCAGGGCCTGATCCTGGAGACCCGGGATCGAGTCCCACGTCCGGCTCCCTGCACGGAGCCTGCTTCTTCCTCAGCCTGTGTCTCTGCCTCTCTCTCTTTCTGTGTCTGTCATGAATAAATAAATAAAATCTTTAAAAAAAATAAAAGAGGAAAACCCTGTAGAGCCATCTTTACCATCTAAAAATGACTGAACATAGCAGCAACACACCTGCAGGTATTGTTGAACAAGTCAGCTCTTTTTCAGAGGTATAATTTTGATTTCCTATTAAATTTTCTATTGAATCTGCACAATGTGTTCAACATTAACAGATATTTATTAAGCTTCTACTATGTGCCAGACACTATGCTAGGTGATAGCAAAATAGGCAATTCACTGTCACGGTACACGAATCAAAACAGAACTAATTGTCTCCGTACAGGAATGTTCTGAATTGGAAGAAAATACTTTGTAATCCTCCTTAGGTGGGAAACTGAAATTTTTAATCCATTAGAACATTCTAGCAGATTTTGTGCCAATTCCTTTTCTTTTTTTTTTAATATTTTTTTTATTTTTTTATTTTTTATTTTTTTATTTATTTATGATAGTCACAGAGAGAGAGAGAGAGGCAGAGACATAGGCAGAGGGAGAAGCAGGCTCCATGCACCGAGAGATCCCCGGGATCCCCGCCAATTCCTTTTCTTAAACAATTTAGTAAATGAATTTAACTTTTAAAGATCTCATTTGTTCATTTTATTAAAAAATGTGGACTAGATTAGTACTCCTTTTGGATTCCATTTCAATCAACTTTACTGAAGTTGATTGATCCCTCACCCTCTGCCTGACCCTCTCTCTGACCTCTCTTGTGTGCTCTCTGTCAAATAAATAAAGTCTTAAAAAAAAAAAAAGAGTTTGTAGTTCTAGTTTCAGTGAATAAAGATCTTTCAAGTTTGTTGTTTATTCCTTATAGATGTATTTTAGGTAGGGAATTCAGTAAATATATTTGGATTCCATTTCAATCAACTTTACTGCTTGTGCATATATTTTTAATTTAAAAAATTAAATTAATTAATTTAATTAACTGATATAATTAATATCAGTTCCAGAATATTCCTGGTTGGCACACAGTGGCCCTCAAAAATGAAAATCTTTATGTTTGAACAGATAAAGACTTCTGCATTAGTCAACAGTCCTCCCTCTGACATTTCCATAATGACCTGGGTTGATGACTGTAGTCCACAGGCCTAGAGACTGCTCTCAGGGAGCCATCCAGCTCCCAAAGGCCATGTACTCTGCTCATTGTTTCCTTGAAATGTGAGGCTGCTTTGTCATTTTAGTGAAGCTATCTCCTAAACATCTAGACAAAATATATTCTTTTCCTTTAAGACAGCTTACTTTTTTCCTCTTAATCATTATACTTCTATAGAAGCACAAAAGCTAAGTTATATTATTGAAGTTCAAAGTTGTTTAGAATCTTTGTTAAGAATTTGTCTTCACATACTTTCCCTGCAATACAGCACAGAAATGCATAAGGTGCTGTCCAGGTGAGGCTCATGGATTAGGTGCCAGACTTCCACCTGTATATGAAATCCAGCTCTAAAGCTTACCAGCTGTGTGACCTGAGGTTGCTTAAACTTTTGGTACCTTGGATTCCTTATCTGTAGAGCAAGGTTATGGTTAGGATCTACCTCACAGGTTAATGAGGAAATATAAATGAGTAGATATATGTAAAGGGCTTAGAACAGTACTGAGGGCATAAAGGTTTTTAAAAAGTAATCACTATTATTCTAAGGTGGCCAGTCCTAACCAATTCCAATTTTAGAATGAATCAACTTCCCAGCTGAGAAAACAAATCACTCTAAAGTTCCACGGCTTAAGGCTCTTTGTTTTGTTATGATAGTGAACTTTTCTTTGTACATCTTTCTTTGGATCCCAGGAGTAAAGCTAGTTCCTACACTGTCCTTTGGGGACTTTCCTGATACCTGGTCTTGTTCCCTGGATCTTGCCCTACCTCCACCCCAGTTAGAAATGAAGCATGGCTGCCCTTGAAGAGAAAAGGGCCTTAAGTAGAACTCATTTCTTCTCTCATCCCCAATCTTCATTTCTATAACTTTCAGGTGAAAGGAATCCTCCAGAGTTTCTTGCCAAGGTGAGCCAGGTCAATGTCCTCTCCACTGTGTGGTTCAAAATACTATATCATCAAGAGTTTGTGGTATGAGAGGCGCCTGGGTGGCTCAGTCAGTCAGGTGTCAGCTATCAGCTCAGGTCATGATCCCAGAGTCCTGGGATCAAGCCCCTCATTGGGCTCCCTGCTCTGCAGGGAGCCAGCCTGCTTCTCCCTCACCCTCTGCCTGAGCCTCTCTCTGACCTCTCTTGTGTGCTCTCTCTCTGTCAAATAAATAAATAAAGTCTTAAAAAAAAAGAGTTTGTAGTTCTAGTTTCAGTGAATAAAGATCTTTCAAGTTTGTTGTTTATTCCTTATAGATGTATTTTAGGTAGGGAATTCAGTAAATATATGCTCACTGTAGTAGTCATCTGCTTTTTTTTTTTTTTAATGTGAAATATCTAATTTCTCCCTTAGAGAACTATAACATTCCTACTTGGCTCTGTTGTTGAGGTCAATCTGCCTCCACACCTGGGTTTCAGCAGGGAGCTAGTCTAATCCAAAGTATGTACTTTATTTACCCTGTGATCACCAGTGATTAGTTCAGGGATTGGGACAAGCTTGAAATTGCTGGCGTCTACCCTGTAGGGCCTTAACCCAGAAAAACAGCTAAGCAATGGATCCTGCTAATATAATTTGAGCTCCAAATCAAGCTAGGTCCACAAAAACTGAAATTGAGTTTTGATGTGATTTTATGTATTTATTTAAATGTCATTATATCAAAAGAAATAAGGCCAAATGTGAAGATCTGCTTAGGAAAACTGTATTTTTGCTCATTATACTGCCACTGTTAAAATACTACCTTGGGCCAAGCCCGTGGTAAAATGGGATAGGACTTTCTTAAGCACAAGCCTTAGATGCTTTTCTAGGAACAAGGGAGCTGACTGATGCCATTTCCCTGCTCTACTCCTCAGCATAAACACAGAGCCACCTGAGAGAAGCAGGTTATTCTGGACACTAACTTGCTTATACTAAGTCCCCCACCTCACCCCATGCTCTAGTGGGACTACCCTCTCAGACAAGCTTGTCTCCGTCCCAGTGTGGTAGGCTGCTCCTCCAGAAGACTAGCACAAACCTATGCCCACACAAAATCCCCTGTCCAGAGAGTTCCGTAAGGCCTCAGTTCTGGTGGCATTAGTGTCAGGTCTCATTTCACAAGCAGACTAGAGCACACCTAGTTAAAGTTCACCACATTCAGGCCAGGGATCAAACACTGCCCACAGCAGTCAAGGAGAACCTCTGCAGACCACTGGCCTGAGGACAGAGCAGCCAAAACACAACAGCAGAGTGCATGTAGCATATACCGGAGACACCCTGTAAAGTGCCAGGCTCTGGGCACTACGTGACTTCTTCTTCATAAAGCCATTACTTTCAGGAGCAGGAGACATAACTGGCTTTTCTAGCATAGAAAAGAAGGCAGAGACTTAGACAAAATGCCAAGATGGAAAAGGTTATCCCAAAGGAAAGAACAAGATAAGGTCACAGCCAGAGATCTAAGTGAAATAAGTATAAGTAACGTGCTGATGGAGAATTTAAATCATAAGGATACTCACTGGGCCTGAGAGAAAAATAGAAGACATCAATGATACCCTTACCACAGAAATAAAAGAGTTTTAAAAAGAATCAGAGATGAAGAATGCAATAAATGAGATTGGAAACAGGCTTGATGCAATGAACAGCAGGCTGGAAGAAGCAGAGGAATGAATCTGTGGCCTAGAGGACAAAATAATGGGAAATAATGAAGCTGAACAAAAGAAAGAAGAATTATGCAACACAAGAATAGACTTCGGTAATTTAGTGACTCAATCAAATGTAATAAATTTATATTATAGGAGCCCCAGAAGAAGAGAAGGAAAGGGGGGCAGAAAACGTATTTCAAGAAATAATAGTAGAAAACCTCTCTAATCTGGGGAGGAAACAGGCATCCATATCCAGGAGGCACAGAGAATTCCCATGAAAATCAACAAAAGCAAGCCAACACCTAGACATATTCTCATTAAATCTTCAAAATTTAATGATAAAGAAAAAAATCTTAAAAGCAGCAATAGGGATGCCTGGGTGGCTCAGTTGGTTGAGCAGCTGCCTTTGGTTCAGGTCATGATCCCAGGGTCCTGGGTTGAAGTCCTGCAGTGGGCTCTCTCTGCTCAGTGGGGAGACTGCTTCTCCCTCTCCCTTTGCCTGCCACTCCCCCTGCTTGTGCTTTTTCTGTCAAATAAATAAAAAAATAAAATCTAAAAAAAAAAAAAAATGGCAGCAAGACAATAGAAATCTTTAACTTGTAAGGGAAATCCATAAAGCTAACTGGACATTTCTTAACAGAAACTTGGCAAGCCAGAAGAGAGCGGCATGATACATTCGAAGTGATGAATGGGAAAATCTGCAGCCAAGAACACTCTATCCAGCAAGGCCATCATTCAGAATAGAAGGAGATAGTTTCCCAGACAAAAACTAAATGAGTTCATGACCACTAAGTCAGCCCTGCAGGAATATTAAAGGGGACTGTGAGTGCAAGGGAGAGACCAAAAGTGATGAAGACAAGAAAGGATCAGAGAAAATCTCCAGAAACAAGTAATAAAATGGGAATAAATACGTATCTATCAATAATTATTTTGTAAATGGACTAAATGCTCCAATTAAAAGACAAAGGGTGTCAGAGTGGATAAAAACAAAACAAAGTTATCTATATGCCGCCTACAAGAGACGTATTTTAGACCTAAAGACATCTGCAGATTGAAAATGAGGGGATGGAGAAACATATATCATGCAAATGGATATTCAGAGGAAACCAGAATAGCAATACTTATCTGGGACAAATTAGACCTTTTTGTTCTTGTATTGTTTTTACCCTGCTTTGGTATTGGGGTGATACTGGCTTATAGAATGACTTTGAATGTGTATTTCATTATTTGTAAGATTCTAATAAATATTTTAATAAATGTTTCAATATTTTTTTAATGTTTGGTAGAATTTACCAGTGAAACCATGTAGTCTTGGGCTTTTCAGTGCTAGGAGATTTTCATTCCTAATTTAACTTTCATTCTTGTTATTGGTCTAAGATTTCCTATTTCTTAGATTCAAGATTCATGCATGATTCAATCTTGGTAACTTGTGCATCTTTAAGAATTATCTGCTTTTTTTTCCCCTAAATTAACTGATTTGTTTATAGTAATCTGTTATCACACTAAGTATTTCTGTGGCATCTGCTATATTATTTTTAGTTTTCATTTTGGGTTTTCTTTTTTTTTTCTTAGCTTAAAGCATTGCCAATTTTTTTTTTTTTTTAAACTGGTCCTTATTTCCAGTGTTATGTTATTGCTTATTTTGGTCTCTATTCTATTTATATCTGATTTTTATTATTTGCTTCCTCTACTAAATTTGCTATTTCTTCTTTATCTAGTTCCTTGGAGTATAATGTCATTTATTTGAGCTTTTTTCCCTTAATACAATATAGGATAAATTTCACCTATCATCTGCTTTTGCTGCATCTCACTGGTTTTGGAATATTGTGGTGGTTGGTTTTTTTTTTTTAGATTTTATTTATTCATGAGAGACAGAGAGAGAGGCAGAGACACAGGCAGAGGGAGAAGCAGGCTCCATGAAGGGAGCCTGATGTAGGACTCAATCCCAGGACTCTGGGATCATACCCTGAGCCAAAGGCAGATCCTCAACCGCTGAGAAACCCAGGGGTCCCATCTTTTTTGTTTTGACATATTTTGATATGAGGTTTGATTTGGCCCATTGTTTGTATATTAGTATGTTGTTTAATATTTACCTACTTTTTAATATTAAAGAAATAAAATGTTAGTAGCACACATTCCAATCTCTAGGGCAGTTCATTAGCCTTTATCTCCGCAGAGAGAACATCAATGGTTCCTAAAAGCTGGTCCGCACACTGGGATGGGTCAGTGACAACATTCTCACCAACCCGTAGCATTCTTCTCATATAAATTCTGCTATATCATGGTGAGCAGAGCTCTGAGCCAAGTACTAGGCACAAGAGGGAACTGAGGGGAAGTGCTCTGAAACTCTCTTCCTTCCAGATAACTGACTGGAAAAATCTGACTTTGGGGAGTAGCAGAAGGAATTGGAGGCATGGAGGCCATTGTTCCATGGCTTCTAGTTGTGTCCAAGATATCCTGAAACAGTATTATGTGACTTTCATTATAGACAGCATACCTAAATACAACCAAATTCATGGAGCACCTGATGGCTCAGTCAGTTAAGAATCTGCCTTTGGCTCAGGTCATGATTCAGGGTCCTGGGATCCAGCCCTGCATTGGGCACCCTGCTCAGTGGAAAACCTGCTTCTCCCTCTCCCTCTGCTGCTCCTCCTGCTTTGCTCTTTATAAAATAAAATTTTTAAACAAAACAACTAAGTTCACAAGTAAAGGATAGTGACAAAAAGAGAATCTTATAACAAGTTGACATTTAAACTCTAGTCTGTGTTGAAGATTCCAAGTTGGTACAACTTAAATCCAGACCACAATTAAACAGTATAAATGTTATAAAATGAAAATAGGATTGTAAATGTTCTACATTTGGGTTTTCAGAAACGTGTCCTTTTTTGAGTATCTTAGTAGAATCCTGCCAACCTTCTTCTGATATTAAGGTTTGCCCTTTACTTTACCTATAGATTCCTTTTGGTGTGAGGAAAAAAAAATACTACCTCCTTTAGGATATTAGAATAATAGTAGATAGTAGTATTTAGTAGTATTTATTTTGCCAAGTACATTTAAAACTTGCTAACCTTGGGTTGGGCCCACATTCTGAATTTTTTGGTATTACTACTCCATGACCTTAAAAAGCTTGGAAACCAGAGGCACAGGTCAGCTGAATAAATTCCCATACCCAGGCTAGCCTTTACACTACCCATGCCTGCCATTAAAAAATATACATGCATACATACACACACACACACACACACACACATACACAGTATACTATCTTTCATTTTAAAAAGAACACAATTGACTTTATAAACTTTATTTCTTAAGATTTTAATTAAAATAATTTAAAGAAATTACAAAAATACAAAGAAATTATAAGCAAACAATGGGTAATGAGAATTCTTTTTAAAAGAGATACACGATGATAAAAAAAGAGAGATATGCAATAGGGGAGAAAAATAAAGTTTTTATACACTATTCATACATTCATTAATTATAAACCATAGCCATAAAAGCTTTCCGAACATTGGCAAGAAAAGCCGAGAAATTGTTGGTCTTCCTTACATTCTCTTGAAATTGTGCCAGGCACTCAAGATGAGGAGAACTATCTGACACTAGAAGGAAAAAGAAGATAATTTGAATGAGACTTTTTTATGGAGAAGTGTTTCTAATTTAGATGCTTTCATCTGATTCAAATAATTTCAATTCCATTTTACAGAAATGCTTTGAGCACAGAATAATAGATACACTAGATTTTCATATCCTAACTATCTTTTGGACCTGTTCTTTGTTTAATCTCTAAATATTAAAATCTTAAGTACTACAATCTTACTTTAAATTTAAACAGATGGTAGTCAAGGGATTGAAGAGCTTACTGATGAAGAACAGAATGCCACTTCCCAACATCTTTCTATAAGTTTGCTTTACCTAAAGTGTTTTAACAGGGGAGTCGTTTTTTTAAACCATTAAATCAGTTTTCTCTCTAAACCTTTGGTTTGACTTCTAGTTTCCATTCACTGGATCAAAAAAAAAAAAAAAAAAAAAAAGAGCTTTCAATGCCAACTTTTAGTAATTTATAATTATGGGGAAAAATTTAAACTTTTGTAATTTTTCGTTAGGAAATGTTATTGTGGGACACCTGGGTGGCTCAGTTGGTTAAGCATCTGCCTTCGGCTCAGGTCGTGATCCCAGGGATCTGGAATGGAGCCCCACTTTGGGCTCCCTGCTCTGCTTCTCCTTCTCCTGCTGCCTGCCACTCCCCTTGCTTGTGCTCTCTGTCAAATAAATAAAATCTTAAAAAAAAAATGTAATTGCTATTCTAAAAGTGGTATTTATAGGGTTTACTAATCAAATGAGACACAAAGTCACAAATAACAGTATGGTGGCTTTCACATGTAGTTATACAAAATGGTACATCTTGGGAGCAAGTCTCCAGTGAGGGTGGTCAAAGGAAAGGAATGATCCAGCTTTCTCTCCCAACAATTTGGTCCTTTGTCCAAGGAGAAGAAATTCAATCATGTCAGATTTCCAGCTCTTGGCCTAAGACTGCTTAGGAAACAAGAACATGACCACAAGAGAAAGAAAAGCAAGGAGCACTTGGTTCAAAATCACACAGTAGATCCTATTTTAATACACTATCAAATACTGTGATACTATGTAGCAAGAGAGATTATATACAATTTAGAGAACAATACAAATCTAGGTATGTGGTTTTTGGTTTTTTCTTTATTTTTTTATTTTTAAAGATTTAATTTATTTTTGAGAGAGAAAATGAGCACAACCCCGGGGAAGGGTAGATGGAGAAGCAGGTTCCCCGCTGAGCAGGGAGCCAGATGTGGGGCCTGATTCTAGGACCCTGGGATCATGACCTGAGCAGGGGCAGACGCATAACCAACTGAGCCACCCAGGCGCCCTGAGTTTGCTTTTTAAAATTTAGCAGTCATTAAAAGATACTTACTGAGAGAGAAAAAAAATCTGTATGTGAATTAGATTCCTAAAATATAGGGCAGCCCGGGTGGCTCAGCGGTTTAGCGCCACTTTTAGCCCAGGGCCTGATCCTGGAGACCCAGGATCGAGTCCCACATCGGGCTCCCTGCATGAGCCTGCTTCTCCCTCTGCCTGTGTCTCTGCCTTTCTCTGTGTCTCTGATGAATAAATAAAGTCTTTAAAAAAAAATACATTCCTAAAATATAAATTCCATGAGGATGAGGAACAAGTCACCAGGGCATATGAGGGAGCCAAGTCAGCAGTTCTCCTGAGTGTGTGTCTGCTCTAAATGTCTTAAGATGAGAACACAGGTCTAATGAGCTAAGAACCATTTTCCTGAATTCCAATAAATGAAAAATTAGTTTACAAGGGGTATTAGAAGAATAAAAAAGAGATATAGTTCCATTCTCTTCTTGCTCTCCCTACTATCAATCATATATATTCCCCATAAATTGATGACCTCCTGGCCTGCTGGAGAATCAGTAAGTGAGCTAAATTATCAATGTGTGGGATCTTTCAGGAGAGGGTAATATTTCTTAAATTGATTTTTAGGAAAATAAATTATCACATTCTAATGACTTACCATTTGCTTTTAAAATCACTTACTTGAATAAATTATAATATTCACATTTACATAGTTTTATCTTTTATAGCTTTAGCTTTAAGTTCTCTAAAAGGATAATTCATACTTGTGTATGAAATGCAGTGATCTGTGGTCTTTAAGACTTTTCTTCCACTGTGGCACTATGCCATCCTGAAGAGAAAGATCCCACCTAATAACTATAAATCAAAGTGACACTCACAGCCTTTAGAAGACACTATCCCATGAGGTGAGACTGGCAAAGAAAGCACTACCTTGTGGGAATTACTTTCCTTCATATTACTTTATATGCGGAATTAGTAACATTTGGGGATGCTGATCTTAAATACCAGTTAAGAGATAGGAATACATGCCTTCATACTCCCTTGCTTCATTTAGGTGGAGGGAAAACATAAATGGGTTCTCTGGATGCTTCGGGTCAATATTAGTGAATATGAACTGCAATTTATCACCTGAAAAGAGAGATTAAAAATTATTTGGTATGAAGACATTTTATTGTGTCAAGGCTCTCAGTGGAGGTGAGCTTTTTCACCTCTGTCCTTAATATCCAGACTGATAAATAAATAAATAAATAAATAAATAAATAAATAAATAAATAAAAAAAAAATACGTATATAAATATATATACACTTAACCAAGCCTCCAAACGCACAAGTTACAAATTAGTTTTGAATGAATTGTAGTTTAAATATGATTTTTAAAAGCACATGTAACAAAAGAAAAGAACTGATAAATTTGACTTCATCAAAATTAAAAACTTTTGTCCTTCAAAGGGTATTAGTGACAGAGTGAAAAGATAACCCACAGAATGGGAGAAAAATATTTGGAATCATATCTCTGACATGGATTTAATATATAGGATATATTTTTTAAAACAACTGAACTAAAAGAAAAGCAACCCAACTCAAAAATGGACAAAGGACTTGAATAGGTATTTCCAAAGAATATAAAAAGTGGTCAATAAGCACATGGAAAGATGCTCACCACCACTAATCACTGGGGAAATGAAAACCAAAACTACAATAAGATATAATTTTACACCTACCAGGACAGCTATAACAAAACAAAACAAATCAAAACAAAGAAGAGTGTGGAAGAAGTCGTGGAGAAATTAGAACACTGCTGGCGGGGATGTAAAATGGTGGCGCAGCTGTGGAAAACAGTTTGGCAGTTCCTCAAAAAGTTTACATAAAGAATTACAATATGACCCATTATAACTCCATTATACTCAAAGAACTGAAAATGAGGACTCAGAAAGCTTTGCCAATATTTATACAGCATCCCTCACAGCAGCCAAAAAGGTGATAATAACGTGTTCACTGACAGATGACTAGATAAACAAAATATGGTATATTATTTGGTCATAAAAAGGAATGAACTTCTGATACATGCTACAACATGAATGAACCTTGAAAACATGCTAAGTAAAATAATTCAGATGCAAAAAAGCAAATACTATATGATTCCACCTATGTGTAATACTTAGGTGAATTTAGAGAAACAGGAAGAAGATTAGAGATTACAGGGGTTCAGGGAGGAGGAGTAAGAAGTCATTGCTTAATGGGTACATAATTTTTTTTTAAAGTGATGAAGAATTCTGGAAATGTAATGATTGCACAGCATTATGAATATAATTAATGTCACTGAATTCTATCATTGAAAATAGTTAAAATGGTAAATTATATGTAATATAGTTTTACCAGAATAAAAAATGTAGAGTTTATCTTACAACCTCAAGATCATGACCTGAGCCAAAACCACGAGTCCATCCCTTAGCTGACTGACTATGCCATCTAGGTGTCCCCACTAAGCTAGATTTTTTGAAGTGTTAATAGCTATGGGAGGGATGCATGTCAAGTAAAAAAAAAAGACTTTATAAGACATTGAAGGATTTGATCTGGGTTCTCTTCTTTAAAAAACATTACTTCCTGACTTTGAGGGCTATGAGAAAGTTCTATCTATTTTTAAATCTAAAATAATTTTAAAGCTTTCTGGTTCAAAAACGTACCTCAGGATAACAGTAAGTCCAGTGGATCAAAAAATGCAGGGTCAGACCTTTTATTTCCCTCTAATCAAAAGGTTAATACTTTTTATTAAAAGCTTATTTCAGGGCAGCCTGGGTGGCTCAGTGGTTTAGCGCCACCTTGGGCCCAGGGCCTGATCCTGGAGATCTGGGATTGAGTCCCACGTCGGGCTCCCTGCATGGAGCCTGCCTCTCTCTCTGCCTCTCTCTCTGTGTCTCTCATGAATAAATAAATAAAATCTTAAATAAAATAAAATAAAATAAAATAATAAAATAAAATAAATAAAATTAAAAAATAAAAAAATAAAATTAAAAAAATAAAAATAAATATAAATAAAAAATAAAAAAAATAAAATAAATATAATAAAATAAAAAAATAAAATTAAAAAAATAAAAAAATAAAAAAAAATAAAATTAAAAAATAAAATTAAAAAAATAAAAAAATAAAATAAAATAAATATAATAAAATAAAAAAATAAAATTAAAAAAATAAAAAAATAAAATAAAATAAAAAATAAAATTAAAAAAATAAAATAATAAAATAAAATAAAATAAATAAAATAAAATCTTTAAAAAAAAAAGCTTATACCAACAGATGGCAGGGTGGGGCAGAAACAAGACTAGAAGATGTATGAAGAGCCCAAACAGACAATGAAATGTAATTATGTAAACAGAAAAATGTTTCCATTTTCATTAATAATGAAATGAAATGGACTTAAAAATAAATGCTCCAATTATATCTAGTCAACTGCCAAAAAAAAAGAAAAACAAACACAAACTTAAAAAAACTTAAAAAAATACAATTCTGGCAAGAATACAATAAAATGGGTACTCTCTACATTGCAGAGAGGTGTGCATAAAAGAATTAATATGGCAGGCCTAACACTGCTATCGTTAAGAATCTTAGAAAGGCCTGCTTGCAAGCTGGTCCTTGACTGGTTTGTTGGGGCCCCCCCAGAAAACCCCAGGCTTATAGTCACTAGGAGGACTCCCAGGACTCCCCAGAGGGTCATACTCAGGGCTAGGATTTATTACAGCAAAAGGCTATGGCAAAATCAGCAAAGGGAAAACTACTTGGGGTGAAGTCCAGGAAAAACCAGCACAAGCTGCAAGAGACTCTTCTGAGCTTCCCTGGTAGACAACACTTTACAAGCAGTGTCACATTCAATGCTAAAAGAATTAGGCACATCCTGTGTGATTCTGCTGGATTAAGATTCTTAAAAAATTATGCCTGAAGAAGTGTTTCTTTTTGACATCTCCCCAGTGCCTTTTTCGGGCTGATTTTGTTTTGTATCCTTTCTGCAATAAATCTGAGCTATGAATAGGACTATATGCAGAGTCCTGTAACAAGTCCTTCTAGGGAGTCACCACACCTGACAGTGATCTCAGGGACTGAGATTCAACAGGGACTCACATTCAACACAGTGAATAGTGCTATAAATTGGCACATATGCTACACATAATAGCCATCAAAATATTTATATACTTTAACCCAGTGATGGCTCTCTGGGAATTCCATGGAAGTTATACAAAAGAAATGGAAAAGTCTGTATTCACTTTAGTACTTCTAAAACTGAAAACAGGAAGAATCCAAATGTTAAGTTAGAAACAGACCTGTATTAAATGATAAAAGATTTGATAAATTAAGATACATTAATGGAATGAATTCTTGCATCACCAGTTAAAAATTACCATATGAAAACTATAGCAACTGGGAAAATGCTAATCATACAATATCAGTTAGAACAAGGATAAAAATTATTTTCATGTTGGTAATCATGGCAAAAATACATTTATTGAAATAATGGATGATAAATAACCAAGGCACCAGTAATTGTTAGGGTGATAAAAATTTTTAAATTCTTTCCTATTTTCTAAAAAGTTAATAATGTCATTGTTTTATTTGAAAATACTTTTAAAATTCTCTACTTAAGATACACCTTTCTAATCTCAATGTTTATTTACATTAATATACGTACCATAAATTTTTCGAATTTCTAGTCCAAGTCGGTCTTTATATAAGTCTGCAGATTTCTGTAGTCTTTTCAACCTCTCTTCATTAGCTTTGTTGGCAGCAGAAATAGCTATGATTAAAAAAAAAAAAAAACACACATATTTGAATACAACATTTTTTTAGACAGAGACTTTATATCATAAAGAATGTGCTTAATAGTTCCTGGCAAGAGAATATGTGATCAATAACCTATTTGCATAAATTATACTATGGCTTCTCCAGATAAATCTCATTTAGTGAAACTGTCTTCCACTCTGCTTAATTAAGCTCCCATATCAATTGCAGTATGACTCTGGTTATATTAGAAATCCAAAGAACCTTTAAGTAAGACAAAAGAAAATAAAACCCACTTAGTTAACTTCACACAGCTTCCTTGCAGAAATGAGTGGCTGGCTATGCCCCTGAGGTATGCTATCATATTTAGTAATGAACTAGAGAGAAGGCAAGAGAGAGAATTGTGACCCATCACCACTTTGACATTTAGGTTAATGTTTTAAAATGTGTACAGTCAGAAACTTACTTTCCTTCTTCTTAGCATATTCTTCCTTAAGATCCTGAATATTTGCAGTCAGTACGTCCAGTTCTTGCTTTTTGTCTTTTACTTCAGCAACCAACCTTAACAAGTTCTCTTTTTTTTCTTGAATGAGGTTATTCTGCTTACAGATTTCTGTAAGAAGCACAAAGTATTAGCTAGAATATACTTTGCTCTCTAACATCTATTACAGTAAGAAATATTGACATTCATAAGATTAATAAAGAATGTTTTAACTGATAAGTGTTTTCTAATGGTTCAAAAATTATGAAGAAAAGAAAAAATCCTTTTCTATTTGTGTTTGAAAATAAAAATGATCAGACAAAAAAAAGTTTTTAAATGAGAATACCAAAATAAATCAAGAAAACTAGATCATGACCATTGCAGCTCTGTTCTTCAAATAAATATATAAATAAAGCTCACCACCAAAGACAACCAAAATCTGGACGTTTTTACACAGTGCTTTAAAGAAACAGTTCATTCTGATGCTATGTCAATGATTCTGGAAGATACCAAAGACAGAAAGAAGTGAAGGAAAAAGGTTGGGAGATGGAGGAGTAGGAAGGATGAAATCTTATTTACACTGGTAACAAACAAAACATCCAGAAATAATCTAGATCAAGAAATATGTAGGCCCTGTACGAAAAAAGGGCAAAACCTCTCCAAGACATATATTTGACCTGGATGTATGGAAAAGACATTTTATGCTTCTAAATGACATCTATAAAGATGTCAATGTTTCCCAAATTCATATCTATATTTAATGTAGTCCCAAAGGAATTTGGAGGGAAGGGATAGGGAGGGTCTAACAAAAGCAATTATAAAATTTATCTGATGAATACACAGGTGAGAACTGATAAGGAAATATGGCTATAATAATAATAAGGGTCCGGCAGCCTGGGAGGCTCAGGGGTTTAGTGCCGCCTTCGGCCCAGGGCGTGATCCTGGAGACCTGGGATCGAGTCCCACGTTGGGCTCCCTGCATGGAGCCTGCTTCTCCCTCTGCCTGTGTCTCTGCCTCTCTCTGTGTCTCACATGAATAAATAAATAAATTAAGTAAATAAGTAAATAAATAAATAAATAAATAAATAAATAAAATATTTAAAGATAATAATAACAAGGGGCTTGTCCTCTCAAATTTAACATCTGTGATTAGAACACTTTTAATACAATAGTGGGATACCAGCTGAAGAAATGGCACATAGCTTAAACAAAAAGGCATTCCCAAACACTGGTATATTTAGGAAATTAATATGAAAAACGAAATATCATAAATTAAGTGGGTAGATAGTTCCCAAACTGTGTTGAAATCCAAAATCCATATTTTAGGGGATCCCTGGGTGGCTCAGCGGTTTAGCGCCTGCCTTTGGCCCAGGGTGCGATCCTGGGGTCCTGGGATCGAGTCCCATGTCCAGCTCCCGGCATGGAGCCTGCTTCTCCCTCCTCCTGTGTCTCTGCCTCTCTCTCTCTATCATAAATAAATAAATCTTTAAAAAAAAACCATATTTTATTAAATATTCAAATATAAAATGAAATCTTGCAAAACCTTAAAAGGCAGTATCTGAATATAAAATTAATTCTACGGGGAAAGATCTTTTTACTCAAAGGCAAAAAGAAATCAAAGAGAAAGACAAAAAACCAGCTACATAAAAGTTAATTAAGTGGGCAAAAAAACCTCACCTTTGATTCAAATAAGCATTAAATTCTACTATATGCTAGGAACTTTGTTCAACACCTTATATTTCTATAAATTGACTTTAATTTTACTATAATACATTTTGTCGGTCTAATTTAAAAGAGGAAAAGGGCTCAGCAGTTGACTAATTTGCCCAAAGCTTTATTTGCTGGGGTGCAATAAATAGTAAGACCTGAATTCAAACTCAGGACTTAACTTCAAAGGCCATGCTTTTGAGCATTAAATATTCTCCCCCAAGTGTTCTTAATCTAGAGAAGACACAAATATAAATCCCTAAGACAAAAACAGACAAAGGAATAAACAGAGGAAATGTAGACTGCAGATGGCTGATAAATATGAAAGACAATTTAACCTAACTAGTAATCACAGAAATGCAAATAAAGCAGTAACATATCAATTTTCATTTATTACAACAATGTTTACAAAAATAATAGCTAGTGTTGAGAAGAATGCAAAATACGAGAATCCTTGTGGCATATTTTTGACACTGCAAAACAAGTCTTAAGGATATTCATCTCCTTTGATTATTTCATTTTTACAAGTCACCTTAAGAAAACAAGATGTAAAAAAAAAAAAAAAAAAGAAAATAAGATGTGTGCAAGTATTTATATACAAAAAATTTTCAGTACTATTTATAATGGTGAAAACTGAAAACATCCTAAATGGCTAATGAATAAATTCTTAAATAAATATGGCATATCAATAAGGTGGAATATTTTCAAGGAATTTAGTAATATGGGAAAATACTCTAAAGAAAAAAAAGTTATATAGACACCATGAACAAAATTATGTCAAATATACATAGTACATGAAAAAGAAAAAAAGTATGTCATTTTGTTAAATGTGGTTCTCAACGTTTGATAATTTGTTTACATTTCTGTATTTTCCAAGAATCTGGACATGATCATATATGATGTCAAGCATAATTTAAAAATAGACATTTTATCAGAATTACCAGAAAGAAAAATGCTTTTAAAAAGAAATTCAATTTAAACTAAAACCAAAACCAATTCAGCCATTTCTTCCCCCAACCTACGCTTCTGGCAACCCCCAATATGTTCTGGTATATGATATTTATGTATCATTTAATAGTTTAAAAGTTTCCATATTATTATTATTATTGGATATTCTAACTCTGCAAAGTAAATAAATGGGGCAGCCATTATTATCCTCATTTTACAACAGTTGGTGCCAAAGTTGTAATTTGACCAACATCCTTGGGTGACAACTGGGGAGTCAGAATGTAACTGGGACCTTTGGACTTTAAATATGCATCTCTTCTGTCATACAACATAGTTAATTTTTGTTTCAGTAGCATTTTTCTATAGCAGCCACTCTGTAAAATAGTATGGAGTTTCCTCAAAAAATTAAAAATAAAAACGAACTCAAAAAGATACCTGTACTCTCATGTTTAGTATTTACAATAACGATAAGGAAACAACCTCTGTGTCCGACAGATGAGTGGATAAAGAAATTGTGGTATATACACACATACATACGTACACAAAATGGACTAAAGAGAGAGAAAAAAAGAAAAGGAAGAAAGAAATAATGAACGAACCATATGGATTTGTGCCAATACAAACGTAAGGGCTCGTGATGTTGCATCAACTATTACTTTATGTGTATGGAGTCAGCTGTCTCTTTTATTCTCTAAGGCAGGTATTTCAAACTTTCACTACTACTCATTACAGAAACCTTCCCTTGAATTTTCCTTCCACATGGAAATGTTGTTTTATGATATACTGGAAAGAACACACAATTTTGGCTGCAAACCTGGACCTGGTATCTATCAAATGTCTGACCTTAGCCATGTTTCTTAACCTCAGTGAGCTTCAATTTCTTCATCTGAAAAAAAGGAATAATTTCTGTCTTGTAAGGATCCTTCTAAGGATTTCATTTTATTTTATTTTTTTAGATTTTATTTATTCATAGAAACACAGAGAATGAGAGGCAGAGACATAGGCAGAGGGAGAAGCAGGCTCCACGCAGAGAGCCTGACATGGGACTCGATCCAGGGTCTCCAGGATCACGCCCTGGGCTGCAGGCGGCGCTAAACTGCTGCACCACCGGGGCTGCCCGGATTTCAGGATTTTAGAGGCTGGTCCATAGTAAATGCCTCTCACTTTGAACAAATGATCTCCCTCCTTGTCTTAAATAGAAGGAACAGATGCTCCAGGTGGGCCAGAATTTTTGGCTAATTTGTTCTCTCCAGTGTCTTCCTGGAAGGGTACCTGGCACATAGTAGCTGCCCAACAAATATGTGGTGAGTAAATGAGTTCCCTCAAGCTTGCCTACTCCTCAACTGTATCATGCTAAGCAAGTATCAGCCAAATATTCACTGAATTAATTAAAATTAAGGGATCCCTGGGTGGCGCAGCGGTTTGGCGCCTGCCTTTGGCCCGGGGCACGATCCTGGAGACCCGGGATCGAATCCCATGTCGGGCTCCCGGTGCATGGAGCCTGCTTCTCCCTCTGCCTGTGTCTCTGCCTCTCTCTCTCTCTCTGTGACTATCATAAATAAATAAAAATTAAAAAAAAAAAATTAATTAAAATTAAGTAAATTATATTTCTGTCCAAGTATAAACTGATTTTTAAAAGAAAAACAAGGGCAGCCCGGGTGGCTCAGCAGTTTAGCAACACCTTCAGCCCAGGGTGTGATCCTGGAGACCCGGGATGGAGTCCTCCGTTGGTCTCCCTGCAGGGAGCCTGCTTCTCCCTCTGCCTGTGTCTCTGCTGCGCGCGCTCTCTCTCTCTCTCTCTGTGTGTCTCTCATTAGTAAATAAATAAAATCTTTTAAAAAAATTTAAAAAAAAAGAAAACAATTGGGACGCCTGGGTGGATCAGTGGTTGAGCATCTGCCTTTGGCTCAGGTTGTGATCCCAGGGTCCTTGGATCCAGTCCCACGTCGGGCTTCCTGGGGGGAGCCTGCTTCTCCCTCTGCCTATGTCTCTGCCTCTGTGTTTCTCATAAATAAATAAATACATTTTTTAAAAATAAAGAAAAACAATTGATAATGCTTTTCGATTTCAGACTATTTAGAGCACATTTTCACTACGGGTAACCTTTAAGAGCACAATGAGACTCACAATAGTAAAAACTGAGAGTTTCAAACTTCTATTTCTAATCCCCAGCAATTTTACAAACTAAGGATGTTTACACACACAGACACACACACACACACACACACACACACACACACCTTCTCATGGTTTTCCTTTCTGCTTGTGGTTACAGAGGAAATGAGGGAAGCAGTACATGGGCAAGGAAGCTTCAAGGCAGCTTAGAAAGCAAACACGGGTGAGAGTCTAGGATAAAAGTCTAGTGTAAGAGCCTACCAGGGTTCCAAGATCAAATGCCTACAGGGGCCAGATAATGAGTCAAGTGGGCAAAACAAAGCCAAAGAAACTACTGGGAATCATCGCAAAGAACACACGTGTAAAGACATTCCATTAATAGTGCTTAAAACATGGTGCCACGAAATTTAGCCTGTGGCCTATGATGGCAAGTCTGTGATCCGTGTGTAAAAATTCAATAAAACCTAAATATACACCATGAAACCCCTGGGGTGGTATAAATGAGAGGGCAAGAACAATAAGAAAAAGATGGAGAAAAACCCTACCCCAGCTTCTGATTTCCAACGGGAAAACAAACTTGCTTTTCAAATAACTGGCATTCACACATCTCACAAGCATACTGACGAATAAGAAAAGAGACAGAAAACACAAAATACAATGCTTATTTATATAACATTCAAAAACACAGTATTAACTACTAACAGGTTAGCTCTGGAAGATGAGAGAAGGTGAGAGAAGAAAAGAGTATACATGGGATGGTCTATTTCTTAAGCTGGGTTGTAGGTGCATAAGTGTCTATTAGCTTTTTACAGATGTGTATGTGTGTGTGTATATACAGACACACAACATTGTTTTACTTGGATGAGGGTTTGCATAAAGATGTTCCATCTAAAAAAAAAAAACCTCTGTGATCTACAGTTTGTCACCTACGATTCTGATACTCCAGAAACATCTCAACCATTCGTTCTTCTTCCTTTAACTTCACAGACAACTTTTCTGAAAGAGAAATTGGAATTGAAGTTTCAGTTCAGCTGCAATAACATAAAAAAAAAAAAAAAAAACAAGGACAACCAAGCAGCATGTTACAAGCTGCCTTCCGTTACCCGCGCACGCTTTGATGGAGTCTTTGTAGGTCTCTCTCAGTCCCACCATCTGAGAGGAAGTGTCGCTGACGGTGCCTTTGAATTTACTCCAGAATTCACTGATGCTTTTATCAAACTGCGCCAGTTCGTCATCTATCATTCTGGAAGAAAAATGCTACGAAAACAAATAGAACGTTGTACATCTTACGAGTTAACTGAAATCGAATCAGGCTCCTATTCCAATCAAGCATATTTTGGCAGTTTGAGCTTTGCTAGAAACTACAGGCTTAGGTTTAACGGTTTAACTCCAGATACTCCAGGGCAGATCAAGCTCCCACCGCACTTCAGGGCAGTTAAGAAGCAAGCCTCTCCCAAGCAGCCCGGGTGGCTCGGCGGTTTGGCGCCGCCTTCAGCCCCAGGGCGTGACCCTGGAGACCCGGGATCGAGACCCACGTCGGGCTCCCGGCAAGGAGCCTGCTCCTCCCTCTGTGCGTCTGTCTCTCTTAAATAAGAAAATAAGCAACGGTGGACACCTTCACCTCCTGGGGACCTAACATGTAATTGCACATGACCTCAGGCCTGGATTGCCAGGTCCCAGGTGCAGGTCCCAGGTGGGCGGCTCCTCTCACAGGAAGCCTGCCTCTCCCTCGGCGGAGGACAGGCACCGGCCACCCGAATGCTCTGGGCCTCCGTGTCCTCTGCTGTCCGGCAAGACCGCGGGCCCCATCGGTCTGCCGTAACCTAAACCCATCCCAGTCCCCTGGAGCCTCCCGGGGCCGGCCACAGACCTTGCCCTGGCCGCGGGCCTTGGGCCTCCCCGCCGCCCACCTCGCCCACCCCGCGAAGCTCAGCCGTGCAAACACAGCCCCGGTTCCCTGATCGCGACAAGCGGCCCTCGCCCTCTCCAGGAGGCCCCGCCACCTACCCACACGGGACCTCAGCCAATTCGAGCCGAAACCGGGCCTCCAGAACCAGGGCCTGCAGCCGCGCCGCTTTCCTTTTTCAAATTTCAGGGCGCCTTGCTCCTCCCGCCCCCCGGGCGTCCATTCGCCTTCGGATTGGCTGATAGCTACGCTCCTCACGAAGGGATTGGCTGAGCTGGCCCTCCGGCATTCTCGCGAAAAGATAGGGGAAAGTGCATTCTGGGATTTGTAGTTTTCTTCTGAGAGGCACATTCGGACTCTCAGCTCTGCTTGCCCCGAGGGCTCGCCCCAGCACAAGTCTTTCATCGGTTTCAAATAATCTGCAATATAAATATTTAACTTTAATCTCATCCTGTTGCCAAGTATATACCCTCTTCTTTAACACTCCCTGTAGCTTAATTTAAAAAAATGAAGCTAATAAAAATGCCATTGTTTAATCTGTCTTGTCATTTAATGACTTTTCAGTGGGCAGTGGTTGGAACATTACTGTTTATTGGCTTCTAATATGAACATTTCCAAGATTTAAGTCTCTGTTTTTGACCAGGTGAAACAAAACAAAACAAAACAAAACAAACAAACTCAGTACCTAGTACTGGTGTTCCTTAGCCCACTAGAAACTCAATGACAAAAAAAAAAAAAAAGAAAAGAAAAGAAACTCAATGACACAAAACTTTTTGTGGACAAGTTTCCTGGTACCTACTCTCTCTGATTAGTCTCTGTTGCAGATAAAAGTGAAAAGAAGCCAGAAGTAATTCAAAGTTTTTAGCCATGATATTTGTAAGAAGGGTGATGCTGTTGGCAGAATGGAAAACATCTTCTTGAGTGTGTTGGTGTGTTGGGGGAGGGTTGTCGCAGGGAGGTGGATTTTAGGGTGCTCAGTTAGGGAAGATATTGTTGGGAGATTTAAGTGTTAATATCCCATAGACATGTTACTTCTCTAGTTAATTCAACAGTGGCTAACTGCTCCAAATCTGCAGTAAGATGGCCTGAGTTTGAAATCCAGGCTCCATCGTTTACTAAATTTGACCCTGGGAAAGTTACTTGGCCTATTGGACCTCAGTTTCCTCATCTGTAAAGTGAGGGTAATAATAATAATAATAATAATAACTTCTTCCTTTATATACCCAATGTGGAGACTAAAAGAAATAATAAATGTAAATGCCTTAGAAGAGGTCCCCCTATAACATAAGTCTCAAAATGATTTCTTGTATTTATGATTTTATACCCTACCTACTTCGTATGCAATAGATTGTCAAATTAAAACACATATAAATAAAGCTTTAAATAAAATAAAATAATTTAAAAAATTAAAAATAAATAAATAAAATAAAAATAAAATAAAATCTAAGTTGGCAAAGAAATAGAGAAATTCTTGCAATTGAGTACTCACTTTACTTAAACAATGCATATGGCTCCCATTATAAGACAATCACACTACTTGTTGAATTATGATTTTGAGGAAACATGCTATGTCTGGATAAGAACAGAATACATCCCTTATACCCAATCCGACTTGAATTAGTTAGGGGTGGTTATTTAGCTTTATCCATTAGGCATTTGCCAGTATTTCACAAATATAACAACTTTACTTTCAACACAATGGGTACTAAATTTCAAACAATAGTCTGAAAACAGTTTCAGTAATTACTTTAGGCCATAACTATTTCAAGGTAATAAATTATTTCCCCAGCTTGGAATAATGCTTGGGCCATTTCTCTAATGCATTCCTGATAGAATCTGGCAAAGCACGACCAACCTATGAGCAAAATGGGGGGAAAAGGAGTTTATTAGCAAGACTTTGAGATATTTGCCACTGACACAAGGCTACAACTATATCTCTTAGACTAAGGTGAACATCTTGCAGCTGACTCAATTTTCTGCCTTCTTTAGTGGATTACTCTTGCTATGTTGACTCCAATTATTAGTGGGTGGATACATCCTGGTAGTCCTCAGAATAGATTCTTATGGTTTACAGAAGATCTTTTCTTTTCAACTCTTCCAGCTTCTCTAACAATATTGGGGCGGGGGGGGAGTGACTATGAGAACAATACATTGCTATCTTGCAGAACTTCAAACTAGAAGGAACTGGAATTCTATTAAAATCATCTGCTATATTCCTTGAGGACCAGAAAGAGGCACACGCTATTCAACTTAAATTTGCTAAAGGATGAACAGGAAAAAAGAAAAAAAAAAAAAAGGATGAACAAGAAGCAGGTAAGTTGTACTGGTCAGGAATTCCAAGTAAATGAAATTTTTCACTATTTTCAACCTTGATAAAGCTGAGGAAGAAAGGAAAAATAGAGAAAAACCCCACAGAGAATATGCACTTTAAAGAATGGGAAATATATATGGCTTGTATTATGGGGTTAAAATTATTATTTTCATCTCTGACCATAGCATGTTTGTGAAAAAGCCCTTGATTATAGGCCAAAAAGTCTTTACTATTTTCTTTCATTATCATTAGGGGTTCAAATACCAACAATAAAACATATGTGTAAATAACATGTTCTGGGGTACACGATATCAGGTGCTCTATCCTAAGAGCTAATTCAGATCAACTAAATCAGGACAAATTATCATCAACATTTAACACATCACAACATAAGTCAGCTTCCAGGCTTGGGACTATTATCAATAAGCTCAGACATATAGTTTGCTATAATATCTCATTTCACAGATATTTTTCCAAGGACGTCTGATTTCTGGTAATACTTATCTTAAAGCAAAATTGTATCCATTGAAATTTCATAACTTGAGCTGAGTGTATAATGGTGCTCATTTCTAGGGTTTTCACTGGTCCAGATTATCGAATACAATACTTAACAAGATTCATGGAGGGGTGCTGACTGGACCACCAGCTTAATGAATTACTTACTGGACTTTGGACTAGGGCAAATGGTTTTCCCACTTATGCACAGACTTTAGGGCAGCTCCTAGGTGTTCATTGTCTTTTGTTCTTTCTCAGGGCTCATCATCAACCAAGGAATGAGGGAGAAACTTCTGTCTCACTTGTCAAAATGTTCCTCTCTAGAACAGGTGAATGCTTTCTCTCTATAACACCAATCATAGCTAGAAACAACCAGCTTTCTTTCTGCTTAGCACCGCTTCCTCAGCTTTAAAAAGGGAAAAGCAGAAGCTCCCCCATTACATCCCCATACAACACCACTATCATCACTATCATCATACATACCTGCCTTTCATTTAAACCCAACCAGGAGTTTTGGGATCTCTATTATGTGCCATTATTGAGCTTCTAACCCATTATCTGGGATATATGGGTAGGGTGGGGAGTAGGAAGTAACCACGTATTTCCAGTTTAGAGGTGTTTCTGAGCATAATTATAGGAGCCTTGGTCAGACTGATTGAAAATTCAGTCAGTTTTCTTCTCTGAAAACTTGTTTCTTCATCCAGTGGGTAAAGGGTCATGGGGTATAAGAAGAAAGGTCATCGTCCCCTATGGCACATACCTTTGCTGAGTAGATACCTTCCATCGTGGGGACAGAGCTCAGTATTAAAATGAGCAATACCATGGTTAAAATGAAAAGTTTTCCACTCTTCTGGATATAAGGATCCCTTTATGACATATGCATTTATACTGAACTCCCAAAATACTAGTACCTGTACTTTTAATATCTGTTCACTGAGAAAATTAAAAATGATTAAAAGTTACTATGAATCCAGAAGTGAGGAAAACTCTTTGGGAAGATTCCAGATTAAGAACAGGTAAGAGAAAATCCTTATATTTGAAAGACTCTTGGACAAAAACTTTTTTTTGAATTTTTTTTAAAACTTATTTACTTATTTATGATAGTCACAGAGAGAGAGAGAGAGAGGCAGAGACACAGGCAGAGGGAGAAGCAAGGCTCCATGTACCGGGAGCCCGACGTGGGACTCGATCCCTGGGTCTCCAGGATCGCACCCTGGGCCAAAGGCAGGCGCTAAACTGCTGCGCCAACCAGGGATCCCCTCTTGAACAAAAACTTTAAATTCTCTAGATCTCTGCATGGCCTATGTCAGGAGTCACTGGAAAAGATGATTCAAGAAAATGCTTCTTCTGATAATTGCTATGATCAAAGCACAGTATACCCAAACTGGAGTCAACCTTTAGTGCCAGATTCCACCTGGGACTTTTCACTTCCTCCCTAATTTCAAAAAGGGCTAGGACTTCCAGTATGATGGAGTGAAGAAGTGATCAAATCCTTTCCCCCAAAAAGTAACTATAAAACTGGGCAAAATGATCAAAAACAACCATTTTAGTGTCCTGGGAATTAACCACAGGCTTACAGCAAACTAAGAAGAATTTGTTCAGGGAAAAAAATGCTCAAAAACATTTTTTAAGTGAAAGAAATCAGAGACAAAAGGCTACATGTTATGTAACTCTCTTTGCATTAAATATCCAGATAAGGCAAATTCACAGAGACAATTTAGTCTTTGCTTGGAGCTGAGAGTAGAAGCAAACATTAACTGCAGGAGGACACAAGGGAACATTCCACAGTGATGGAGACATTCTAAACTGCTTTGTGGTGATGGCTGCACAACTCCACAAATTCACTACAAATAATTGTACACTGTATATTTACAATGGTGAATTTTATGATACATAAACCATCTCTCAAATTATTTATACCTCAAAAAAATTTTTTAAAGACTTATTTATTTATTCATGAGAGATACAAACTGAGAGAGAGAAGCAAAGACATAGGCAGAAGGAGAAGAGGGAGAAGCAGGCTCCCTGTAGGGAACCCAAGGCGGGACTCAATCCCAGATCCTGGGATCACGACCTGACCTGAAGGTAGGCGCCCAACCGCTGAGCCACCCAGGTGTCCCTGTCAAAATTGTTAAAATAAAAAAATATGAAGGATGTCAGCACTTCAAAGAAAAGAAAGTATACATTTTCCAAATACACAAAAGACATTCCACATGGTGATAAAGATTCAGTAAAATTTGAGAATAAATACAGGAGGTATTCTTTAGGTCATCTATAAAATGGGAACCCAGGTGCAAAGTGTCTTAACTCAACTATGAAGAAAATGAGTAGTACTGCCCATGGGCCACTCTGTTGGATCCTTTGGTGATCCAAGAAAAAATTTATTAATGTATAATTCATGATCATTTCTAGAAAAGAATGTATAATGAGACAAGTGGAGGGGGCACCTAGGAGACTGATAGCCGGGTCACTTATAATAGTGTCACCATGGAATGCCAATATCCCCAGAATCCTAGCCGGAATGGAAGTAATTATTTTCTGAAAGTCACTAGGGTCTCAACTCAGTCTGAAATAAATCCATTTTACATTACAAGGTGACACTGGAGAGATTTCAAATACAAGTTATTTTACAGCAGGCAGATAAGCTTGTAGTAAAAAGGATAATGACCATGTACAAAGACATAAAGGTCAATGACTCCAAAATATGGTTTTGTTTACTACCACTGCACCAGTGACACAGCTAAAGTCAAATATCTCCAAATGATGTTGAACTGCAATGAGCACTATACCTCAGAGATGAATGAATGGTTCATCTTATGATAAGAATATATCTTGTGGTTATATATTTGGCATGCAGAGCATATTTAAAGAAATTCTAGCCTCTATCCTACAGGTTTGCAATCTAAGTAAAACAGGCAGGATTTTCTGCCTGTTTGCCAATGGAAACCTCAGGAAACCCTAAATGAATCAGAGTAAGAAAGTTTTGGAAAGAACTGGAATTATTCAACTATTGGAATTTGCTGAAAGAAGGCAACAGTACAGAGCTTTGAGACTGGCTATAGTATTAAAAGATTTTTAAAAAGTCATTCAGACAAGTAAATCATGCTGGGGAGATTGGAGTACTGAAGATACCTCTGAAGAAACAGGACATGAGAGGATCCTGGGCATAGGCATCATGGAAATTAGATGGGATTCCAGTAAACCTTATGCTGTACTTAACTCCTTTGGGTCAGGACTTCCACTGAGAATCTTATGAAACCATGGCCTTCTTCCAAGTAATGTGCACATGCACTAATATTTTGCATATGATTTCAGAAAGTTTGATGATCCCTAAATAGGTCAAATTGAGGTCATGGACTCTTGGCCGTGTGGCCAAAGAGATTCAACTAATATTAAAACCAAATTACACACTCTTAAAGATTTCTCCCACTCAAAAGTGCTTTAACTGGCACACTAGAGTTCTAGTCTTTGAACAGAACATGGAGGAATTAAACGGAGAGTTCCATCACAGCAGGAAGAAAAGGTCTTGATCCTAAAGGGCAAGGTGGCTGTGCAATTTTCTGAAGACCTTTATTATGTGGAGGACAGCTGGCTTGATTCTAAAGATGCAGTGGTGAACAGTTTAGATTTGGCTCTGCTCTCTTGAAGTTGTCTTTGTTCTCAGGATACCGGGGAAGTCTGTGACTAATTCTTAGACTGAACTTGGTAAGTATTTAGCATAAAGAAGTGGGAGGATGGATTTAGCAGGAGAAAGAGATAGAAGGGGAGAGAAAGGAAGGAGAGAGTAAAGGGAGGGAGGGAGGAAAAGGCAGAGTGCAAAGGAGAAGTAACAGAATACTTGAGTATAAAACTGAAATTTTTTCACTTTGTCCTACTTCTACCCTGCTCAAGGATTTCATGATTGGAGGTCAACTCCACTTCTACAAACTATTTGGCAAAATAAGAATAATGAATGTTAATTATAATTAATATTTTTTGAGTGTTTACCATGGGTTTTAATAAAAGAGAAAGAGACTGAGAGAGAGAATGGAAAAGAGATTCCAAAGGAGGGAAACAAAAACACATCAAATCTGCCTCTATGGGGATGAAGGTGGAATAATACAAACTCCAAATAAGGGAGCTGAGAAAAAAATGCCTTAGGGTAGAAGTTGAGACAGTAATATAAGAAAGGGTCTCCTACACACAGGACACACAGGAGGGGTATGACACCTTCTATCATCATTCATCATTCATTCAGAGATGAATTAAGGTGGAGCTTCTACAATTTGATGTGTATACAAACCACACAGGAAGCTTACTAAAATGCACATTTCTGGACCTCAATCCCAAAGAGTCTGATTCCATAGTCTGGAGTGGGCCTGGGAATCTATATGCAGGTGGCAGGAAGCAGGTGGTCCATAGACCACACTTTGAGAAACACAACTTCAAAAGGAGAAGGAGAGATGAAGATCTACCCTTTTTTGGACCTTGGGTTGCATAGGTTAGACATGGCTTTGTTCCATCATTTGATGAACTGATTTGGAACAGACCTTAATCCTAACAACCTTGACTTTGAAATGACTCAGTGTATGAGGCACACTCTGTTATTGAAGGGAAAAGCACTTCTTGAAAATTATTAGTACCATAAAAGAACCAACTCCTGCCTCTCTCTCTCTCTTGCTATGAGCCACATAGGAAAAGTATTGGAGAGCATCCCTACCCAAGCTATGACAATTCTGGTAGCAGATGGCAAACTGAGGAGGACTAAGGAAACGCTTAAAAAGAAGTTTCTCACAGGGAACAAAAATCATAAAATATGTGTAAGTGCTGTAGAGCTAGGAGTGACTAGTTCACAAATATGATGGGTCAAGTAAACGTTGTTTTCATTCCTCTCATTCATTTCATTTTTAAAATTTTACATTAACTGCTTTTTACATTTAATTTAGTTTTATAGTTATGTAAAATATTTGCATGGTTTCAAAGTCAAATCTTAGAAAATAAGTATATTTAAAGAAGTCTAGCTTTTCCCATTCTCTCCAGTCCATCCTCTTCTTTCCTTTTTAGAGAACTTTTAAAAATTGTTTATTCTTCTATTCTCTTTAAACATAAGCAGATGTGTACATACCTTACTTTTTTCTTTTTAAAGATTTTATTTATTTATTCATGAGACACACAGAGAGAGAGGCAGAGACATAGGCAGAGGGAGAAGCAGGCTCCATGCAGGGAGCTCGATGTGGGACTCGATTCCAGGACTCCGGGATCATGCCCTGAGCCAAAGACAGATGCCCAACCACTGAGCCACCCAGGTTCCCATATGTTACTTTTTTCTTAAACATTATATATAATTTTCTCCATCTTAAAAAAGCATTGTTGACCCAGTCACTTTATAACATCTTTGTGGAAAAAATGCATTTGAGTTTAGACTCACAGAGCTCACAAACTTTTTAAAAGCCTCTTAATAGAAGTTAGCACTCTCCTTAAGTTTTGTTTAATAATTCATTCATTCATTTAAGAGACATGTATTGAATAACTAGGAAAGGCTCAGGTGCAGGTCCAGGTTTTGCGAGAAATAAAGCTCTTCTAATATTGGACCCTCTCTTTAATAAAAAAGAATATAAAACGATTAATATGCTATACAACTCCCAGCAGCTCCCAGCAATAACCTTCCAGGGCAGGGGCCTGTGCAAGCTTCCTGGGAAATCAGCCCCTGCATGGGCTTGTGCTGGAGTCTATGCTAGTGGCTGGCACACAAAGCAAACATGATCCCTTATTTTATGGAGCTTGCACTATGGTTCAGGAAAGAGAGATTAAATACATAAGCTCAAATCAAATCCTCACTTAAAAATTATAATTAAATCCCTGGTATGGGCTGAATTTGATCCCCCCAAATTTGTATACTTGTATATTGAAGTCCTAATCCCCAGTACCTCAAAGTGGGACTATTTGGAGAGAGGATCTTTTAAGAGTTAATTAAGTCAAAATGAGGTCATTAGGATGGGACCTAATCCAATATGACTGGCAGACATCCCAACAGAAGGATGACCATGTGAAGACCCAGAAAGAAGATGGCATCTACAAGCCAAGGAGAGAGGTTTCAGAAGAAGCTATTCTTACTGACATCTTGGACTTGCAGCCTCCAGAATTGTGAGAAAATAAATTTCTCACAGTGTGTCAGTCCTAGCAGACTAATATAATGCCTTAAAACAAGAGTCTTTGAGAGAAATCATTGTCAGGGGAATGGCAAAGATGCTGGTTAGAGACTGCATCTCTAAGGAAGTGCATATAAACTGAGAAAAGACTAAAAATGATGAATTGTAGGGAATAAATGATTTAGTAGATCCTGTGAAAAGGCAAAAGAAATCAAGATGCTTTTACTTCAGTTAATTATACCACGGTCTGTAGAACGAGGTAGTCCTCAGGAGACAGTCGGTCTCTCTAAATTAACTACCTAAGATGAAAAACTAATGTGCAGCTAAATTTATCATAGTCCACAGACTCTGAAGGATTGAATGAGCATGAAGTTGAATTATTAATTGTAAGACAAAATGTATTTGGTATCACTCACACTCTGGTTTAGGAACATTTCTGAAGAAAATGAATATGATGAAATATGTAGCTTAAACACTTCTCAGAAACAGAATAAAGAGAAGTAATGTCCTTCCTCATGGCTCATTGAAGAGATGATGGAAAGTATAGAACCTGAATATGCAAAACAAAAAAGCCGGAAGCACCGACTCTGATTAGTCAGGGCTAATGCCTCATACAGAGTGTGCATACCTGACTAAATTCATTTATCTTTGGTAAGCAAGTCGATGCTCTCTTTTTTCACTCAATGAATAATAAGAATTAAAGGATAGACAAGGGATTCCCTTATTTCTTGGTGAGATGCCACATCGACTGCTTCTGACACGTACATATTCAATTCGTTTTGTGAGAGACTGAATATCCAAATGGACAATGGCCAAACCGAATATGACAACAGAATTTTGATGCAAAACCTCTGAAATAATTTGCCCAGAATGGTCAGGATTTGGTAAATGACTGTCAGCTTCCCAATTTTTTTTTTTTTTTTTGCCCCAGCCTCCTACTCAGGATCAACCAGAGAATGCTAAATATGCTCCCCAAGCTAATCACATAAAATGTGCTGCTTCTAGTTAACTCATCTCCAGCTTGCTTGTGCTCTAATCAGAGCTTACGTGAGGCCTCCCTTATTTCCACTCTACAGTAAAGCTTTTCTACTCCCCGTCTGCTTCTGAATCTTTGTCAGATGCAAGTGGATGAATAAAAAAAAAAAGAATGAAAAAAAAAAAAAAAGATGCAAGTGGATGGTAGCTGACTCTTGCCATAGCAAACTGAGAATAAATAGCCTCTGTTTGTTCTCATTTGAGTGGCTTTCATTATTTGCATATTTGTTCCCAGAGAAGAAGATGTCTGCTGGGTGGCAAGGCTGTCACAAAGGATGGGAATCAGAGTCAGCTTTAAGCTCTGAGGTGTCCATCTTGGTGCTACCTGATTCTTCTTTCAGAGAAGATGTAGAGACTGGGAAGGTAACAGTAACCATGGAATCCTCATGACCACAGTGGCCCTGCTGTCCAATGATGGGATAAGCCATCCAAGAGAAGTTCAGGTGGTGATTATATCTATGAAGTTCTTCTAGTGCTCTGGCAGCTGGCCAGATGTGCTTCTGTGTCAACCGATTTTCTCTCAGGCCTACGCAGAAAAGCTTCAGAGTAAGAACGATGCTACAGGTGAATTGGAGGTCTGGGTGGTTGAAAACATTAGAAATAAGCTGGTCATAGCATGAACTTCTGTCTGTTTTGCCACTGTTTAGAATCTCACCAATGTTGGCTTTGAACAAACTGGACACAGCCTAGATTGGTCTGGACATAAAATTTTGTTTCCAAATGGGGCCTCTACACTAAAGAAATGACCTGGGCCTGGATGATTCACATTTTTCCATCACTACAACAAGGATTACTGAACTACTGTGCAGTGAAAATTGGATAATAGAGTATTTTTAAAGGCAAATAACTGGAAGAGTATGAATGCAAGGCATACTCAAGCACAACAGAAATTTTCAGCACATTTGATTTTATCCCAACACATATATCACTCAGGTCAGACTAAACACTAGGGGGAGAACCAGGGGTGTAATTCTGGGCCACCTGGGGGAAGAGCAAAACTCTCCACCTGGGGAGAGCCAGGACTGGCTGACGTCTTCTGGTTCTCCACCTACTGAAATGGTAAGAATAATAAAAGAGATTAGTAAGTCTCTCACTGTGGACAGGGATTAATATTCATTTCCTGGTAGCCATTGAAAGTCACTTTCTGGGGGTACCTGTTGGCTCAGTTGGTTAAGCATCTGACTTCAGCTCAGGTCATGATCTCTGGGTCCTGGGATGGAGAGCCCTGCCTCAGCACTCTCAGCAGGGTGTCTGCTTCTCCCTCTCCTCTCCTCTCCTCTCCTCTCCTCTCCTCTCCTCTCCTCTCCTCTCCTCTCCTCTCCTCCCCTCCCCACCCCTCCCCTCCCCTCCCCTCTCCTCTCATCTCCTCTCCCTCTCCCTCTCCTCTCCTCTCCTCTCCTCCCCACCCCTCCCCTCCCCTCTCCTCTCCTCTCCTCTCCCTCTCCCTCTCCCTCTCCTCTCCTCTCCTCTCCTCTCCTCTCCTCTCCTCTCCTCTCCTCTCCTCTCCTCTCCTCTCCTCTCCTCTCCCTCTGTCTCTCTTCCTCCTGCTCATGCTCTCTCTCTCTCATGCAAATAAATAACATAAAAAAATAAAGTCACTTTCTGAAAAATGACCTGGTGCCACTTGCAATCCCACTCTACTGTTAAACCAGAATTCCCATCCATAGAAACCAGGCTGTTTTTTAGCCTCCTTCCAGATGAGCAAACTTGATGAGGGAGATTACCATCAGCACTCCCTGCTTTAGGACGCATGCATTTCAGTTGTCACCATTGCTTCACCTCTTCTGGGCCACAATACCAAGTGTGCATACAACTGTTACCAGCTTCACAAATTTCTCATTAGATTAGGCTTTTCTTTCATTCTAGAGAGATTCTCTGAAGTCTTGAGAAGATAATCAGTCGGTGTAAAAACTGAACTTCACCGGAAAATGCAGTTATATACAATAATTTACATATTCAATGTCATTGAAGTTTCTTTAAAGGTTGACTTTGGGCAGAGTTGAAAGGAGAAGAGATAATGTATCAATTTCTTTATAGTAATGATTCTCAACCCTGGCTGCACATTGGAATCACTTGGCAAATATTTTTTAAATTACCAATGCTTGGGGCCCATCACCGGAAACTTAATTTGTCTGGAGTAGGACAAAGATTCAGCATTAAAAAAAAAAAAAATCCCAAAAGATTTTAATGGGCAGTCAAAGCATTTCCTCCAGGGGCGTCAACAGAGGCTGGGAAGGTAGACACTGGATCCTATGACGATGGCGCTGTGGAATGATGGGGCAGGACTCCAAGAGAAATCCAAGGTACCATTCATAGCCAGTGAAGAAGGTTCCCAGTGAGGAGGCTATGCTGCGAGAAGATAAGGACCTGAGTGGTAGGAGAGCAAACATGTGATCTACTTTCTCCCTCCGTCGCCTCTGGGTGGGGCTTCATTGCTTTGCAGGGACCCTGGAATCCTTGTAGACTTCGCCTTCTAACTCCAACATCTCACTGCTGACGAGGACCCCTGGGTCTCTCTGAGCTGCCCTTCTGTTTATTCCCAAATGACCTATTTGTTTGGGTTCTTCCCTTATACTTCTGCTGAATGCTCTGTTTTCAACAAACCATTTTCCTGATTGGTGAAAGGCCCTTTACAGTTGATTTTTATCTTCCTGCCACATGAGTGATTCCCTGGTGTTCTCAGTTGTATTCTCTTGTCCATAAAAAGATGACTCATTCCTAACACAGTTCTATTACCCAAGTGACCTCTGTGTCCACGTTCTTGCCCGATGGTCAAAAAACAATAGATTTCCTTGCAGATTTCATATATTTCATGTATTTCCTTCCCTGCCCTGTATATATCATATTCTCTCCACTAATAAAGAAATATCAAAATATTTTTATTTAAAAGTTTGTTAAAAAAAATAAAAAAAATAAAAGTCTGCATTCTGGAAATAACCTGTCATATCACATAAATTTTTCATGTCCAGATGTTTACTCATCCATTTTTCTCAAAGACCCAATAAAAATAGTCAAAGAGCCACAGTCTATTTTAAATTAAAATGCATGGCTTTAAGGGCTATTTGACATGCAGTAATTATTTGCGTAGTCTTATAGCCAAGCATAGAAATTGCCAGTGTCTCTGCCCTTGAAGGAAATGAACTGTGCAAAAAATTTCAAGCAAACACGATCCAACTGTGCACATAAAAGGGAGGTTGCATAAGAAATTCATTGTGTCTCTATCTAAATTTCCCCTCGACTTGCCACAGTTAAGCATGTATTTCACCTCTTTGGCACCAATTAAAATCATCAACAGATGAGCTTTTCGGCAGAGGAGGGGTGACATGCCCTCTCACAGATGGTCAGAGTCACAGGTTGCAGTAATGGCTGGACCCGCCTTGAGGGTAGTGTATAAAAGCAGTGGGACTCAGAGCACTTCAGCTCCAAGTGCTCTATGGTTAGCATTGCCCCTCTTTTGAGATGGATTTCCTTCATAGGAATGGAGTGCTCGCTATTCAGCATTTGCAGAAGGACTACCGAGCTTACTACAATTTTCTAAATTTTATGTCCAATGTTGGCGATCCCCGGAATATCTTTTCTATTTATTTTCCACTTTGGTTTCAACTTAATCAGACAATTGGAACCAAGATGATATGGGTAGCAGTCATTGGGGACTGGTTCAATCTTATTTTTAAATGGTAAGCCTTCTGTTTGTTTTATTTTTCATAAAGCTTATTCTTAAATTTGTAGCTTTGGCTTAATGATCACATTTCAGACGTGTGTAGTTTTACTTGGAAAATCTTTCAAACATGTCAGTTAACTTGAAACACCTATTCATAAATAGAACTTACAGAAAGCATAGGAATGTATATTTTATCTGACTTGTAAGTAAATTCTAAACGCTATAACACATATGCTGTGAATCAACAAGAAGTTAGTTAAATGAGCGGCACCATAATGAATGGATTGGTAACTCCAGGGACCACTTAGATATTCCCAGTCTAAGGATCCACAGCACCTACGGAAGTTTCCCTACAAGGAAAAAAGTCTCTGTTTTTATTGGGAACCAGGATGCCGAAATTCCAAAGGACTGTGTCATCTTCTATAATAAGAGACAGACCAGAACCCAAACCAAAGTCTCTTAATCATGAGTTTTCCCCATTAATCCTCTGCTTGAGTCATTTTCATAGGAGAGATAGCTAGGCTCCGGCTATGCACTATTTGTGTGTTTAAGTATGTATGCATATTTATATTTCTTTAAATACAGGATATTGTTTGGTCATCGGCCTTACTGGTGGGTCCAAGAAACTCAGATTTACCCAAATCACTCAAGTCCATGCCTTGAACAGTTCCCCACTACATGTGAAACTGGTCCAGGTAAGCAATTACAGCAGCCTCGTGTTACTAAAGATACTCCAACAGAGAATCATTATGTATGATTATTACCTAATTACTATATGATATTATATAGGGCATTAGAGAAAATGTCATGGGTGAGGATGCTGAAAGTTCACAATCATAAAAATTGCTAATGAAAAGGAAAGAAGTTTTATGAACAGTCCTTTTGTTCTTTGTAAAAGGGTAAGTTGGCTACTTTCCAAATGATTTTATATTTTGCATTTATTTCTTGGAAGAATGTAATGGTTTGATTCTAAAAACAAACAAAAAACAGGTAGCTAGAAGAAATTCTGAAAGAATTATATTGAAATCCTAGAAATGTTGATTTATCTGTTGCTGAGCAACTTTCAAAGTTGTTATGGATCTTTTTGAGAATCTCATGAATGAGGTAAGGACTTCCTCGTTTTATTATTGCCAATAGAGATTATTTCTAATCTTAGAATATTTTCTTTCAAACTTCTTTTTCCTTTTGTGTATATGGCATATAAGCAGACTTCTTGGTCCTCTTCCTTTTATAAGTAAGATTCTGTATGAGTATAAACCCTTTACTATGAAAACTGACTTTAAGATTATGAAAAGATTTTAAATTATATATGTACATAAAGGACAATTACATATTATTTTAATTTATTAGAATGTGTGTACCTTACCACAGTTTGTTACATAGCAAAAATTCTTGCCATTTGACATTTTCAGGAAACTAACACCTGAATATAGTGAATGTGTAGTTTCTAATGAGTTCTCTGAATATATTTCTTTCTTGCTCCCATAAAAGTATTCATCCATCTGTTATATTATTTATCATGGTGTACTATAATTAATTTTTTACATATACATGGCTCCTCCAATAGACTGCGCATTCCATCAGGACAGGGATGGTGTGTATTTTATCTTTTTGAAACCAATGTGGGATGGATGGGTGGATGGATTGGGTGGACGGATGGATCGGTAACCTTTGATACAATTGAAATGCTACTTTGGTTTATCCTAGAATGTTCTACCTCATAAGATATTTTCTGGAAAAGAGAGAGAGAGGGAGAGAGATTGTATTCGACATTCGCTCTAAAGATTTACAACTCATGTAAGCATATAATAGGCTCTGAAAAATACTATGTAAGATGTATCTTTGAAAGAACTAGATCTATAAGAAACAGATTGTCTTTGTTTATTTTTTTTTAAAGATTTATTTATTTATTCATTCAGAGAGAGCGACGAGAGAGGCAGAGACACAGGCAGAGGGAGAAGCAGGCTCCATGCAGGGAGCCCGATGTGGGACTCGATCCTGGGTCTCCAGGATCACACCCCGGGCTGCAGGCGGCGCTAAACCGCTGCGCCACCAGGGCTACCCCAATTGTCTTTGTTTAATGTAATGTTTTTCAAAAAGAGATTGGTGTTTAATCTGAATAAACTTCTACTTGGTACAAACTTGTGGCGAACATCAGAGTAAATGATTAAAAAAAACAAAAAAAATCAAGCAGCATGGGAAAGCATGGAAGTAGAAAGGGTTCCAGGCTTCTGTTACAATTAATGCCCTTTACAGCTTCCCTTGTCTATTTAATGACAAGACCCCTTTGCAGCGGCCAGCCACAAGGTAGGCACAGAGGAAGCTGCTAGTACATAGCAGTCCTTTGTAAATCGATTGGTAAGCAGAACTTAGTAATGATGTCAGATGTTTGAATTTTCAGCCCAAGCAAAATAAACTGATACAGGATCCAATGCAAGTACTTTCTCATAAATTAAAAACAATTTGGTGTGAAAAATATAGAAGGAGATGGCATATTTTGGTGCAATAGCCTAAGTTTTTAATTAGCCTTGAACATTGTGATTCCTGGAACTTGATGAACTTGAAAAATCTGAAAAAATTTTTTCTTGAAATAGTGTTTTGAGCCCCAATTTGACTTTATTTCTTTTATTTCTATTTCTAAACATTACATTTAGACTGTGAGGTTTTTTTTTTTTCTGAGTTATTTGTAACTTTCAAGGCTAATATGCTATTCAATTCTGATACGGATACTTTATTAACCACCTTTCAAATGGATCAGCACTTTGTTGTTGCAGGAAGTCCATCTGGCCATGCAATGGGCTCATCGTGTGTCTGGTATGTCATGGTGACAGCTGCCCTGAGCCACACTGTCAGTCGGATGGATAAGTCACTTACCACTTATCTGCACAGGTCAGCTTTGCTCTAGGTTCTGTACCACTGGAATGTGAATTCAGAAAGTATTGAATACAGAAAAGCTTTTTAAAAAATTTACTTTGGTATATTTTTAGTTGTTGAAATGTGCTTATTCTATTCTATCAGAGCCAAAATAGCAAAATGAATAGCAAGTTAACATTTTCCTTTAAGATAATTTCCTCATTAGCTCAGAGCTATTGCCACATTATAACATTGGAAATGTTTAATTGATAAATGAGTTGCTGGAAGTGCCTTTAGGTTTCCATAATACAATAATCACTTTGGTATCTCATAAATAAGCCATCTAAAATTATATCAGCACATATTTTTACATGCTCAATCTCTTGCTTTAAGATTCACAAGAAGTTTTAGAAATCAACATTGCCCTTAAATGTATCAATTTAGAAAAATTATGTGTTCTTCTTTGAATGGCCAGTGTTTTTGACATCAGTAACATATATGCTAGATTTAAAGACTATACAACCTTTTTAATTAAAATATTTTTAAAGACAAACTTAAACTTGAATATTAGTAAATGTAGTGTTAGTAGTAGAATCATAATGTTGAGAAAGACCTAGAACTTTAATATAAGATTATTCATAATTCTTATAGGAATTGGGATGTTTCCTTCTCTTTTCTCCTGAAATACTTAACTATTATTAAAACAATCCTGAGCACTACTTTAATCATACATTATTAGGCTACTGAGATAAGATTTGTCAATTAATTGATTAAAAAATACTATAACATATATCATTATACAGAAGTTTTTCTAAAATAAAAAATTTCCAAGAACTATCACATATTCCACTTTTTAGAGTAGTACTGGACAATATAAGAAACCAACCACCAAAGAAATTTGGGTATTTTCAAGGTTTATTCTAATAAGATGGCAACTTGTACACCCTAATGTGTTGTTATCCAACCCCAAACAACAAGTAAAAAGTTTTATTTTTATTTATTTTATTTTTTTTAATGATTTATTTATTTATTTATTTATTTATTTATTTATTTATTTGAAACACAGAGAGAAAGAGAGGCAGAGACACAGGCAGAGAGAGAAGCAAGCTCCATGCAGGGAGCCTGATGTGGGATTCAATCCCGGGTCTCCAGGATCACGCCCTGGGCTGAAGGCGGCACTAAACCGCTGAGCCACCCGGGCTACCCAGTAAAAAGTTTTAATTGAAAGAAATTAACATTTTCTATCCACGGACAAGTTTTCAAAAAAGAATCTAAACAAGCTTCACCTTTTTCTCTGTAGTTCATTTCTTCCTCAAATTTCCAGACCTTGAAAAAAATTTGTTTCTTTTGAAAAGAACTCTAAAATTCCCTTAGATTTTTGCAGCTGCAACATTTCCTTTGTCCATCGATATTTATTGAGTGCCTACTCCTTATCTTCTTAATATTATCAAATCCCTATTTATTCTTCTTCCCTGTGGATAACTTCTGCTTACTTCCCCTTAGAAAATCTCATCTCTATTTCTTAGTTTTTTAAGAACCAATTTGGTTCAATTGTGTCAGGAACAAACATTCACAGCAGAACCCCAAGGATTCCTATGACTGAATATTGCTAATTCTTTATCAAAATAATGAGCTTGGACTTTAATATTTTTGTAAGCTTTTTGCACACTGCTGCCTCTAATCCAAAGTATACAATGTCTAAATCAATTCCCTTGTCTCTTATTTTCTATATGTCAAAAAACAAAGAGTCAGGACTCTTGAGAGTCTGTGAAATTAAACCTAAAGGAAAAAAAAAACCCAATGAAGATTTTACTTTGATGAAATGCTCATGTGATTTTCATCAGAGTGGTAGATGCCTCTCCAGGGAGTTTTCTCCAGACCAAAAAAAAAAAAAAAATGTTGAGATGATAAAGAGGAAGCACACACAACAGAAAATAAAAATATACGTATATGATCCATACTAGGTCATTCTGGATATTAGTAATTCCCCCAAATTTGAATTGCCCATACTCCATTAAAATAATTATCAGGATGTCAAATTGGCTTCCTTTTATAGCTCTTACTAAAATCTCAGGGTATTGCACTGGTTAAGCTTAATGCATTGCTAAATGTAGAAACCTCCATTAAAGTTTTTCAAATCCTATGGAGCACATGGAAACATTTTTTGGGGAAAAAGACTCTAAAATCATAACGTTATGTCATAGTTAGATGGATTCCTCTGAGAAAGATCATCTGGTGTCACCCCCCCCCTTAATTTTATGAGTGATAGAATTTCTTTGCTTTTCACGCTTATATCTATTCTTCCATCGTAGACTGACCTGGTCATTTCTTTGGAGTCTTTTTTGGTTGATTCAAATCAGTGTCTGCATCTCCAGAGTATTCATAGCAACACATTTTCCTCATCAAGTTATTCTTGGAGTATTTGGTGGTAAATATGATCACTTACCTTTAGTTGTATCATTGGAAAGCTTTAGTGTTATTTGTTTTATGTCATCAGATTCTCCCCGGTAGTCAGTACCCCAGTCTCAGGTAACTGTGTCAAGCCACTAGTACCAAATGGCACCCTGGGAGCATAAGCGGTTCAACACACTGCTCGAATCCTCCATGTACACAATGGCACAGTCTCATTCGATGGCATAAATACAAAACCTCTCAGTGAGATGGGGTTTCTCTGAAGTGTGGCTAGAGCCAAGTCCAACTCCCAAGCTATCAGCTCAGACAGTCTGCTTATGTCTTGGTTTGGGGGACTTCATAACAGCCCTCCGGCCGCACACTACGCCATTTCATCCATACACCTGAAGTGATTATCACATGACCACGGACTTTACTTAGCTGAAGAAGGGTTCACCATGATTGAGTTTTCACGATTCAGCCCCACATACCTTTTCAAAGGCTCTTTAGTTAATTGGCTATTGGCCATTGAAATATTCATTGTGAGCACCTAGATCAGTGCTCTGCCTATACAGTGTTTGTCACCCAGTGCCACAGACTCCTGACAGATTCACTTGTGCTAGCATGGATGGTGAAAAGACCATGGGACAAGTATTTTAGTTATTGTGTAGGAAAAGAGCTTTGGAAAAGAAGTAGAACCTAGATGTCTGAAGCCTTTTATCACGCACACGATGGTAAATTCTTTAATACAGAGAGGAATGATTCCTGAGGGGCTGAAGGGCACATGGTCATCTTCAGTGTCTTTTTTTAATCCCCAGGCATGCTTGTGGCAGAGGCCTTTGAACACACTCCAGGCATCCAAACAGCCAGCCTGAGCACGTATCTGAAGACCAACCTCTTCCTCTTTCTGTTTGCACTGGGCTTTTATCTGCTCCTCAGACTGCTTGACATTGACCTGCTGTGGTCTGTGCCCATAGCCAAGAAATGGTGTGCCAACCCTGACTGGATCCACATTGACACCACACCTTTTGCTGGACTCGTGAGAAATCTTGGGGTGCTCTTTGGCTTGGGCTTTGCAATCAACTCAGAGATGTTCCTTAGGAGCTGCCGAGGAGAAAATGGCTACAAGCTGAGTTTCCGGCTACTCTGTGCAGGGGCCTCATTGATGACGCTGCAGCTCTACCATTTCATCAAGATCCCTACTCATGCAGAGCATTTATTTTATGTCCTGTCTTTCTGTAAAAGTGCATCCATCCCACTGACTGTGGTTGCTCTGATTCCCTACTGTATTCATATGTTAATGAAACCAAGTGAAAAGAAGATTAATTAGAGCTGTGCAGGGGGTTAGTGCTCTGTGGTCCCAGCAGGACATTCCTCCTCCATCCTCCAGCAGAGCCACAGAGCAGGGGCAGATGGGAGGCTTCCAGAGGTCACAAAATTGTGGCCACAGGCTCCATCCCACCATATCTATGTTTAGTTTGGCCTTCACCATGGTGTCCTGCCCCACCCCCATTTTAAATTAGTTGCCAACATTTGAAAACTAGAATACTTGTCATAAAAATCTGAATTTCTGCATTTTCTTGACAAATCTGACAATATGGTACCTTAGGGCCTGCTTTCCCACCTGGAAACAATCTACCATTGCTCACCGATTGTCCCCAGTAAGAAGCAGCATTCTCCATTTTCTCACAGTCCCAACAGGAGCCTCAGTATCAGTTACTTTCACCATAGGAAGGTCAGGCCACTTATGGATCCCGTGGGCAGTTTAGTGGGATCCCCAGTCAAATCCAATCCCATCAGTTTTCAGAGAAGGAAAGGGAGTTCATTGGGCTATGAAAGAACTCGCTTTTGTCACACCATTGTCAGAACAGGAATTAGAACCCAGGTTTTCTGATGTGCATTTCCATTACATTGCTTTGTTTCTTCATTTTTAAGAAGTAAAAATCTGTTAAGAGTGAATGCTTCTGTGATGATTGTCATGTAAATCCGCTGCTTTTCTAGAAATGTCATTCAAATCCCACATCCTGTTTTACTTAGACCGTGCAGGGTGTTGATGGGGCCAGCAAGCCTCTAGATATGGCTACATATCCAGGGGAAACAGGTCAGGTTATTGTCTGGACTTGAACCTCTGCTTAACTCTTGATTTCTGTTTTACAGTAATGCTTTCCAATATTTAAATAAATGCTGCTGAAGATGCTCTGCTTAGAACATTATTTACCAGTCTTTCAAAGCCAAGGAAATCAAATGCTTTGCTCAAGGTCATGCTCCAACTCAAGAAAACCATTAATTGGGTTAATCTCTGATGAAAATCTGTAGCTCTACCTTAAGAAATTATTATTGAAAGAATATTAATATTATACTAAGAATTTCTCACCAAGGTTTTTTTTTTCTTTTCTTTTTTTCCTCATTGGATCTGGCAATTCTGGACTTTAAGTTGATAATTATGTCATTTCAATCAAGTACATTTTGAGTCAGATTTTGCTATACATCTTAGTTACGTAGGGTCCACCACAAAGTTTTATGTAACTCTTCTCAAGAATATCAATACATGAATTGTTTTAGGTGATGATATATTAAACCCTCCATAAATACTTATGAAAACATAACACTTGAAGCAAGTACTATTTGGCAAAATATTAGCTGATAACAAAATCCCTAAAAATCAAACTATTGTTTCCTTTCTAAATGTATTTATAGAGCATATGCTGTTGCTTTTATAAAACACACGTAACAGCTTTGTTTTAAAGGTAATTAAAACCTTTCAGTGGTCAGGTGATTCCTTAAGCAAGAAGCTGAGGGATAACAGATTATCTTAAGAATGAAATTTGTCTTGTGTTGATGGGACATTTGGGGGAAAGGAGAAAAGAACGGTTCTTGAGCTGGTGACTCTTGGTCATTGGTTCAAGGCCTCCTGCCCCAGTGTTGTCCTCAGGAGTTCACTTCAATCTTTTCACACTTTATGATGCATTTGTCTCATCTCATGCTCCTCTGCACCTGTCAGAGAACTCATTGCTGTCTAGGATCCCTTCGTCAAAGTTTTATTTGAGATTGATAATGTTAGTTTAGAGGAATCCTCCATCTCAATATAGTCTCAGACTGCTGTCACCAAGCGTGAGAAAACTGGAGCATTAAGAGCCAGGGACCTCTGCTCCAATGCTCACTCCATCAGACATCCCTCCTCGGTTCCAAGAGAGAAGTTCTCTTCGGCCACCCATAGTAAGCGCTATCTTTCTTTCAGGTGACATGTAGTCCTTGGAAGGCAAATAGGATGGGATGTGAGTTCATTTTCTATAATTAATTCCCAACAATTCCACCCCTATCTGCCATAAAGCCTGAAAGTCCCCAAGTGATGAGATTTCCCTTTTTACTCTAGTTGAAGTTTCCTGGAGGGATCCATATGGTGGCAAATTGCTTTTGCAATGGAAACTGCTTAGGCAGCAAGAGGAACAGCTTCTCACAGCCTTGGAGAAAATGCCTCCCTTTAATAATGATGGAAAAGACTCTTCTGCTTCCAATTTATTTGCTAAATGTAAGTGGAATTGAGCTCATTTGACTCACTGTTAATATATCCATACATTCAAAATGTCTACACATATATTTGGGAGAAAAATGTCAATATCATGAGCTTTCAGAATGAGAAAATCAAGACAAGTGACTTGAAAAGCTGTCCAATCAAAAGTACATTTGAATAGAAAAGCAAAGTAATTTATTATTGTCAAAACTAGCTCTCAAGATGAGCGTTGAATCCCTTTCCTCCAACAGCCTATTGATTGGACATCTGCCTTTTAGGTTAAATTGGTGCCTTCTCTAGACCTATTTCAGTATAACAGAAGGGAGATTTAAAAAATATATTAAGATGCCCTTGAAAGTTATATCTCTAAATGCTTTATATTTATTCATAATCAGTAAATAAATTCAAGATCAAATTGGTACATGCATATATAAAAAAAACCTTCATGTAAGAGAAAGTCAAAGACTTGGTTTTAAAATGTGTTTCGCTTCTTAAGTATTATAAAACCATACATTCTAGCACTCTTCAGCGAACTTTTGACAAAGATAGAAATGTTCTATATCTGTGATGTCTAATATGATGGCCACTAGTCACATGTGGCTCTTGGACTGTTGAAATGCAGCTAATGCAGTTGAGGAACTGCATTTTAAAGTTTTTTTTTAATTATTTATTTATTTATGATAGACATAGAGAGAGAGAGAAAGAGGCAGAGGAGGAGGGAGGAGCAGGCTCCATGCCGGGAGCCTGACGCAGGACTCGATACTGGGACTCCAGGATCGCGCCCTGGGCCAAAAGCAGGCGCCAAACCGCTGAGCCACCCAGGGGTCCCCTGCATTTTAAAGTTTTATATTACTTTTAATTAATTTGAATTTAAATAGTCATGTATGTCTGGTGGCTACTGAATTGGGCAGCACAGATCAAGTCTCATAGTGCTCTTCCCTGAAAAAAAAAAGTATTTTTTATAGTGTTACCTGTACCATGATCCTGTGTGAGACAACATGAATGGTATTAACTGCTTTATTTTACATGAAGAAAGTGAAGCATCAGTGATTTGCTCATATAACATGGACAAGGTATGTTTACCCCAGCCCAGAGATCTTTTATTTTTTTAAGATTTTATTTATTTATTTATTCATGAGAGACACACAGAGAGAGGCAGAGACTGTCCTGGCCAGAAATCTTTAATTAACCCCCAGATGTTATTTTCCAGATGAAAAAAATAAGTTACTGTTAACAAAGTCTAAGACATGTATGATGATGGGAAAATCCCATTGTGAACTTTACCCATTAAAAAAAAAAGTCGGGACACCTGGGTGGCTCAGTGGTTGAGTGTCTTCCTTCTGCCCCGGGTGTGATCCTTGAGTCCCAGGATCGAGTCCTGCATCAGGCTTCTTGCATGGAGCCTGCTTCTCCCTCTGCCTGTGTCTCTGCCTCTCTCTCTCTCTCTCTCTCTCTCTCTCTCTGGGTCTATCATGAATAAATAAATAAAATCTTTAAAAAAAAAAGTTTTAAAAAGATAAATAAATAAAATTTAAAAATCAACTTTGTGTGGTAACTGACCCTAAACATTTCTGGGGCTGGAAGGACTGACATGTGGCTAAAGAAAGTAAAGAGCAGACTCTGCTGCATTTCCCAGGGAGACCCCCTGCAGATCTAAGACACTCTCTCTGTGCAGTGTCCTTTGCTCTCACTCTGTCCTGCAAACTCTAGCCACCCTGTTTTCCCTGGACTCTCAGCTCTCTGTGGCCCCAAATCTGGGGGTCTAGCTAGGTTCCCTCTCCCTACACTGTGTCCTGGAACCCTCTCAGGGCCACAAAGTTAGGAAGAGTTTTACCCAATATTCATGACTACAGTCTAGAAGTTTGGATGACTTTCTGACCAAGTTTTCCTGCTTATCTGGGTCTACCTCACTTGTATGCTGGACACCAGCACTCCCATGTGTATTCAGGAACTGTTAGAAAAAATATCCCTAGTGTCCAGTTGCACCTGTGAATTTTGCCTAGTTGAATGACTGTCCTGGTCACTCTAGAAATTGCAAACCAGTTTTCTCGATGAATACGTGGACCTCAGTGCTGCCAAGAAACCAAGGTGACGTTTTAAATTTTTCCTCTTCCCTCACCTTTAATGCTTTCTGATAGTGATTTCACACTGAAGTCATGTGGTACCACTTGTTAATTAAAAAAAAAAAAGGGCTTCTTTTTTTTTTTTTTTTCTTAGAAAGAAGTGTTGACAGCAGGAGAGGTCTACAAGAAGCAACGATTCTGGAAACTTCTGTCAAGTGACAGCAATTGATGGGAAAATTTGAGGAGTTAGAAGTGCTTCACGTTAGCTGTGCAAAGGACAAGTGCAGTCTGTCAAATTGGAGGCTGGTTTGGTGTGGAGCACTAATTACTGTCTTTGCTGGTCTTTGATGGAGATCACAGTAATGACTTGGGAGGAATTACATCTCATTTCTTTTGGCAGCAGAGAAGTGATTGCTCTCAAGGAGGGAGAAAATTCAAAGATTGAGGTTATAAAGGTTAGCGCTAAGCCGATTAATTATTTTCTGTTTTGAATTTTTAAATATCTTAGATTTTTTTCTTTTATTCTAACATTTCACCATATGATACTGAAAAGGAATCTGTCTTCAGCTCAAGAATCGTGACATTTCCCCAAAGATCACTATGTTCCGAAGAAGCTGCCAGGACAGGGGAAGGTAATGAGCAAAGGGTGGCAGCTGTGGTCCTGTGGGGTGGGGTTTGGGGCCCAGATCAGGGCCCACCAAGAGGAGTGTTCATTCAGGCAGCATCTTGGCCCGTTTCCAGGGCTGGCTCAGGTGAGAGCAGAAACCATTTCCCCGGGACAATCTGCATACTCTGCGGGAGCAGCAGGCCATATGTGTGCCTGGGAAAGAAAGCCAGAACTCATTAAGATGAAGAGCTTCTTTCCTTGGCTAGCTGTCACCTGCCCTTGCACATCAGTTGGGCCAATCGCGCTCTAACTTCTCTTCCAAGAACTGACTTTTCCCTGGATTCGCTCTGTGTCTTATGAACAGTAGTGGCCAGATTGTCATCCTTGCTCACACATACTGCCATTAATGGGAAGGTTTTCTAAAGGTGCATTTACATATCATTGCCTTTCCTAGATACCAGCCTTGCCCTCAAGCTCAATAATTCCACGTTTAAAGCACCTGGTTCTTGAGATTTCTTTTTCTATGGAATCATTCCAAATTCCACCTTTTTTTTTATAAACATTTTTTTTGAATGAAAGAAATGATAGATGTGTTGCTATCTTTCTATATGAAGGTTGCATTGACTTAACAAAGGGAAAGTTAAGTATTCCTGTCTGCGTTTTTGAGATGTTATTGTGCATCTTATTCTCTTAGTGACGAAATATTGACGCCTTGCTTATTCTGGCCAATCAAGAGGCAGTGTCACGCATCCCTGTGTGGATCCCAAAAGGTGTCAGAACACAGTGGGGTAGGTGCTAGCAAATTCTAAGACAGATATAGATGTTTGAAAGACTTTTAGGAATTTGGCCACAAGCTCCTTGGATTAGAGTCATGGGACCTATGTTCTAGTCTAGTCTAGTGGGTCTCCGCATCTAACCACTCTGATGCTGGGAGGCCAGTTAACGTTGGAGGCCTCGGTTCAGTAATTTCTCAAGTGAGAGGCTTAAAATAGGCTTAGAATGGATGGTTCATGCATTCCAGCTCTGACATTCTGCAATCCTGAGGGTCCCATTCAATCAAATAGGAAGAAGAGCCGGAGCATATTAAGTTTTACTCAGATGCAATGAAAAAGGCTGTAAATTTTTTTAAATACTCCATTTTTAATTTGCTACTTTAATAAACAATTTTAGATTCATGTAATACATTTTGATCTTTAAAACATTCTATTCCAATTAGAATCCGATTTTTATAGCCATGAAAAGAGATCCATGGAGACATGAAATAATTTAACTGATGTCACTGGGCAAAATTAACATGAGACTACTCAGACTTCCCACATACCTATCTTACAAAAGACATCCTATAATTAAATTACCAGCTCCATTTCCCCTTCTTTAACATCCTAATGAGGAAATTTTTCTTGCAGGTAGAGATCCTAAGGGGATCTAACACGTAATAATAATAACAGGCTGAGTGAGAAGATGGGAAGGATAAGGGAAGTTTGCTTTGTGGCAGAGGGATGGGCAGTGCTTAACAACTGTGCTGTGTGAAGAAAGTGGCTAGAAGCTTGAAATAGTATTTTAGTAGGTTTGTTGTGGATTAGTTATGGATCTCCCAAAGATGTAATGACAAAATTTAGTTTTTAACTCGTTATGGCTGTTGAAATGTACTTCTTGAATGTGACACAATTCCAACACCAAGTTATATGGTGCCAAGATTTCTGATGCTAAATGAAAAATTAGAGATACTATTCCAAATACCTCCTAAGATCTTCTCAAGCTCAAAGAGGACCCCTTCTGTCCATGCTTATACTTTCTCTTGAATCCTCTTGCATACCCACCTGACAAATACTTATTAAGTGCCATTATGTGCCGGAGATGCAAGGGTAAGTTCAACATAGAACTTTCCCTGTGAGAGATCTTCAGGTTCTAGGTTTGCCTGTTGTAGTTCTGGGTGGACACCAGGGATGTCACTGGGCTGTGGACTTGGAAGAATTGGGTTGAGACTATATCTAGCTATAGATTATATGGTAACATTATTCCACATCTCTTCCGACCTACCCTGTTTCAGATTCATCCTTTTATTCAATCACTTTCTTTTTGAGTCTGGCTATATTTTGCCAGTAGCATCCAGATCATTCCGTGACTAACAACAATTTAATCATGTGAGAGGACAAGAAAGCATGGCCACAAAACAGCAAGTCTTTAAGTGAAAGCCTGCTTCACTAGAAGCATAATAAAGCAGAGTATCTGGAATCTTCTCAGAAACCCCTGGAATGAGCTGCAAGGAATTCCATCCAGTGATACCTCCTCTTCATTGCAGTGACACTGAAAAAAGACTGTGATTAATTCTTTCTTTCAAGAGATATTTTTGGAATACCTCTAGATATCAAGGTCATATTTTGAAGTTATTTAAGCACATGTTACTATTTCAACATCACATCACTTGTACTCACATTTCAATATTTTTATTAACAGAGGTATAGCTATCTATTAAGATTGTGTCCATCCATCGTTAACAGCAACATATACAACTACACAAAATACTTCAGTGGTTGAAACAAATGAGAAGTGTCTTCTTCACATGTGGCAGACTGGCTAGAGGTGGGTAGGCTGGAGCAGCTGCTCAAGGATGTCCAGGAATCAGGATCAGTCTGTCTTCTTGCTCTGCCATCCATAGTGTTTGGCTTCCGACCAGATGACCCCAGCATGCCTGCTGTGCCTCCAGGAGAGAAGAAATGAGGAAAGAAAACAGCTTTTCTTCAACCCAGGCTTTATTCTGGAAACAGCCTCCAAAGAGACTTGAGCTTGTATTTCACTAATCATACCAGTATCATCTGGCCTCTCCTAGCGTCAAGAGAGTCTGGAAAGGTAAAGACTAGTTTCCAATCTCTGTAACAGAGGCAAGCAGGGGACAGGGATGTAGAATCGGGTGTCAAGTAAGCCAGCCTACGATACTCACCATAGCAACTTCTCACATATTTAACAGTTAGTGCAACTTACAGCTGCATTCCTTATCTTGCAGCCTGCTAACTGGTTTCATAATAACATACAAAAATTATGAGAGCAAAAGACTTTCTCAATTATAAAATGCTTTGTGAATGTTATCACGGGGTAGATTTAAATGATTGATTGAATTTTCACCTTCCAAGAAATTTTATTAAAACATTGCTCATCTCAAAAAAAAAATAACAAAAATAAAAACATTGCTCATCTCTTATTTTGAATCCGTACTTGGTATATTAGAAATACGTACTCTCGACAAATAAATTCAGCATAGTTTCTTTCTTTCCTGTAATCATTTGTAATGACTTGTTCTTGGTCACCTTGAGTGAACATTTCCCTTCCTATCTCCAGCCAATCTCTTATTCTTGAATTTATCTTTTTGTATCTGAGAGTTGGAGCTGTACCTGAATCATACAAAGGAGAGAACTGCCAATTCACCAGCCATGCATTCTTTTCCCTTTTTCTACTGCACATTCTGTCTTGGTGCTGATTTATCGGGTTGAGTAGTTGCATCCAGACAGCTACATGCCAATCTCGTGTACTCTGATTACTCATTATGAGCCTTAGGATACCAGACAACTCACTAATGAGCACATTATAATGCTGGCCAGTGCTAATTAGATGATAATCATGTGCACTGCTTTATTTACAGTCTATCCATTTAAATTAATTGGGCATTTAATTGAACACAGTGTGAAAGAAATTGGAATTGAGTTTTAAAGTTTATTTAAGTTATTTTCACCTCCCATCTCTTATAGGCAGGTGAGATTATTCACTCAATCTAGAAATTTAGAGCAAATACAAATGGACTAAATGCTTATTTTATAATGATACGCACGCATATGTAAATTTATCTCAAAATCTGTTTGGAAACAGCAGCCAAATTTGAAACTTTTTTATCTCCACCAACATACTTATGTGACCTGATTACAGAGAGATTCTGCATATATAAGAGATATTTATAATTCCAGACCTTAGTTGGAAATATTAGGTGGGATCCTAAACTAACCTGATGGGAATGTTCTGGTATTTTCTTAGAATAGGAAATTTACATTTAATTCATGAATAAATATGTGGCAAATTATACCTAATTATGATCCCATGTATTTTCCTCTTTCAGGACACAATATCAAAATATCCCAGGGTATACATTTTTAAATGAGTGTATAATTGCCAAAAACTGTATGCATGAATGCATTACTAAATTCAAAGTGTCCTTTCATGGAAATAGTTTCCTAAGAGCATATGTAGAGTAGACTCAGAGTGACTATATGAAAGTGTTTCTAGACAAAATGATTTAAAGGTCTATTCTACTTTTTTCTCAAATAATAGCATATCTGGTTTGCGGTCATCTCTCACGCGATTTTGAGATGTATCAAATGACTCAGGATCTCTTCTCTAAATAAGTTGGAAACATGCTGCTCCAATTATTTATAAGAATTGTTTATAGGAAAAAATCATAATAGGTTTTTATAAATTAGACAAAAACTTGTCTTGAGAAGAGAACTCAAGGAGATTAGATCAAATGACATTTTTTGCAGTTATTTTGTGTCATTTTTTTTTAAGTAGAGATGATCCTCTTCTACTTTAATCATTCATAATTACCTTTTGGTTCACAGATCACCTTAAACATATGGTGAGTGTAAAGAACGCTTTAACAAAGACATCTATCTCTGAATACACAGACCAAAGTTTCTATGAAATTCCAGGAAGTTCCCGTAACCCTTGCCCTCCACCCTTTCTGATGCATATGCACAGTTCCACCTTGAGTTGTTCAGTAGGATTGGTATCAACATAATGGTCAGTATCCAATAACGGAAGATAGCATGAAAATCCATGAATGAGTCCTGAAAGAAGGCTTAATGTAGATTTGGAGGGTCCTCTTTCAACGTTTGGTGGAGTGAGCAGGTGGGGACACGGTAAGAGAAGAACTGTAGGGTGGCTTACCTTGGGTGTCTCCATCAGTGTTCATCAGTCACTGACGCTCCAGAATATTGTCATGAGATGCTTACGGTCTTCCATAGGTGTCCACCAATGGCCAGAGTGGTGTTGATTGCAGAAGACAATTAAATGGGGGCAAAACCCCTAACCCTTTGAGGAAAAAATAGTGTTCTAATGAGAAGAGTTTGAGTCGTTCCATGACAACCCTGCGTCAAAGGGACATAATCCAAAGGTGCAGATTTATGAGAGCAGGTCAGTCCCTCCACCTCTCCTTCTAGGGTATCCCTTCCTGCTTTTCTATTCCACTGATTATATCCCCATCAAGCATTCCCGCTCTTAGTGAATCTTTCCCAACACGCAGACATACTAGATATCCCACTAACAACCTGCAACAATAAAAATAACAGCAAAGTGATCTAGACTCCAAAACAAAATACCTTGACTAGAACTTTCCTCTAGCTTGCCCCCAGTATCTTTTCATTCACAACCAAACTTGTGTGAGGAATAACAAGAAGTCTAAATTTCCACATTTTACCTTTGCACTTTCCATTCACCCCTAAATCTACAGCAATTTACCTTGTATTCATATAAGTAACACCGAAACCAATCATGGCAAAGTCACCAAGTCTTCGGTTCACCTATTTTACCCTTTTTTATGTAATTTCTCAATTGGGTAGGTCTACGATGCCATTCCATTACATATTGATAGAACTGTGGCTTTAAATTTCAGGAAACTCAAGTCCAGAAGAAGTCATTTATAAGGAAAATGTATTAGCTCACATAAATTTGCCACGCCCCTTAATAAAGTGTCCTGGTATATATGGAGTCTCCACAGTTGATTAACCATCAGCTCATACAACAAGGGCACTGTTGCTCTCCATGCTCAGTTTTAGCATGCTCAGACTCTATGCCCAGCAAGTCTTGGGTGCGTATGTGTGCATGTGTGCGGCAAGAACAAAACCACACACGCCAACGTCCCCCATTGCAGGGAGACCGCTTCTTCCCATGCATCTTCCTCTGAGGCCCCAATCATCTTTTCCAGACATCCTGAAGCAGCCCTATCCTAACACAGCTCACAAAGCCACCTATATAAACAACGCAAAATCATAGGCAGGTAGATCCCCATTTTCCTAGGGATTCTGATATAGAAGGACCCTACTAGGTCCTATAAACGCCTAAGTCTTGCTGGGAAACAGAGCACGGAGGTGAACCTGGCCTCATCAGAATTTTCTGGGTCCATGTAGAACAAGGATGGGCCAAACTCTGCCTGCAAGCTGGGAGGAGATGTGGCTTGTCGGGCAGACCATCACTCGTGCCTGCGGGACACTTTTTACTAGATTTTCTGCTTGCCCTTCCAACGTCGTGTTGGCAGAGCCGCTCAGTAGGATTGGTATCAACATAATGGTCAGTGTTAGTGCCCGCTCACTTCCCTTCTCCCTCACCCCTGCTGCGTGTCTCCCAACTGCACGCTCTGCACTCTGACATGTGTCTTCCCACCGCAGATAGACCACCTGCGTGTGCAGCCACATGCACGTCGGCAGAGGAGGCGGCGCCCGTGCAGAGCTCCCCTCCTCAACACCCGTGCACGGACACCTGCGCACCGGAGGGAGGCACCTGGGGGCTCAGTGGTTTAGCGCCACCTGCAGCCCAGGGCATGACCCCGGGACTCTCTCTCTCTCTGTCTCTCTGTCTCTATGAATAAATAAATAAAACTAAAAAAAAAAATGATGTAAACAATCTTAAACATTCCGATAAGGGCCAATGTCACTCTCTTCCTAACTCTGACATCAGAATGTTTGATTTTACCAGATTCTATCATGATATGATGCTTGTTAGTCCAAATGAGTCATGATCTTTAATCTAGCAAGTTTTACAAAGTTTCTGAGTATAGTATAAGAACATGTTCCAAGGGAGAAGCTGGACTCATGTTTTTATAAGACTCAAATCACATAGGGACAATGGAGGCTCAGATCAGGAAATACATGAAACTGGATATTCTATCCCTGTCTTTCCAATATAGTAGCTTCTAGTCACAGGTAGCTTCTAGAACTTGACAAGTGGCTAGTCAGAGCTATGCTGTAAGTATAAATACACACCAGATTTTGAATATTTAATATGATAAAAGAAACTATCTTATTAATAATTCTTATATTGATTATATGTGATAATGTTTTGTATATATTGGGTTAAATGAAACATATTAGTAACATTGATTTCACCTGTTTCTTTCTACTTTAATGTGACTAGAAAATTTAAAATTACAGATGTATTTGTATTTGTGACTCATATTTTTATTGGAAGACACTGCTCTAACATGGGGCTATGTTGTCTTGCTCCATGGGGCTCACAAATTGTTGACTACTTGTATACATCTAAAATGATCATTCCACCAAGATGTATTGAGCCATCACCATACACCAAGTACTAAGTAAAGCACTGGGGATATTAGGAACTACATAGTGCCTGTCTTCAAGGACCATAGACATTTAGTATGTGCAGGGAGCTCTGGCCACTTAGAGGATGAATGGCCGGAAATAAAGGCTATCAAAATTTTGGTAGATATCCTTCCAGGTATACCTTTGCACATATAGGTACATATAAACACAGACATCGATACACATAACAGATTGGTAAGGTGTGAGGTGTGTGTGTGTGTAAAGAGGAGAGAGAAAGAGGTAGACAGATGGCATCATACCCCTATAATGATTAGAAACTCACTTCTACACAACATATAATGGACAACATTCCGCAAAAACAATACACATAGGTCAATATCATTTTATTGGCTTCATGGTAAACATGGTAAACATCACTGTATATATGTGTCTCAACTAATTTTACCTTTTCTACCTCTTTTTTTTGAACTTTTAGATTGTTTCCAAGTAATTCTGAGTAACGCAGAAAGAGACAACCATGCTCACTTTTGTGATTAGAAATTTAAAATAAACTATGAGAAATGGAATTCCTGGTGAATCTATTTCTGGACTCTCTTATCCTGTTATGTGGCTTTCAAATCCATTTTTGGTATCTACTGTTTTAATTATTGTGCCCCTGTGCTACATTTTTCTCCTTTTGTTTTAAATTTTTTAACTTTATTTTTAAATTAAAGATATACATGCGCATAAATCTTTCTGCTGTTTCTTTTGGTATTTACTTTCATCTTTTGAAAAAGTTGTAATTTTTTTCTAGCTTTATTAAAATATAATTGACATATAAGATTATGTTTACCTTCCTCTCTTAAAGTAATATGTTTTATTGGTATTTGTTTAAATTTTTAACTGTTTAATTTCTACCAGGGAATATGAGGAATACACCCATATCCTATCCCCATGCAAATCTTCTCCACGTCTTCTCTCCCTTTCCATAACCTGTCTCTAATTTGGGTTGAGATCAGCATTCAGCATTAACATTGACATGGCTTTGCAAATAACATTCTCAGTGGGTCGTGCAGTGTAATATGAATATATTTCCTTTCATGTATAAGCTTTCTTTCACTCCAGAGCTAATAGCTAATAATCCTCTCTCTCTTTCTCTGTCTCTCTTCGTATCTGTTTGTCTTTCTGTATATGCATCGCTAATTCACCAGAAAACTCTGGCAGGGGGAATGTTACACAGTCTAGCAGCATCATGTTTTTCCTAAAGACATCCGTCATGGAACCTGAGTTCCTTGTTTCAGTCTGGGCTGGCCACTCACTCTCTCTAGCAGACCAGTTATCCTGGGATTTTTCCTCCTAATCATCCTGGACATTCCCATCACCTCATTCTTGAGTTACATCACCTGTTTCCTAGGTCCCATATCTTCCTCTCTCTTCATTTACTTTTGTTTTAGGAAAACCCTCCTGTGGCTTCCTGAGAAAAGATGTATGGGGAGGGAAAGTTTTGAAACCTTACATGATTGAGAGTTTCTTTAGACTTCTCTCATTCTTCAGAATAGTTTTCTGGATATGGAATAGTTTTCTGGATATGGAATAATTTTCCCTAGAATTTTGAAGGCAAATGTTTACATCTTCTGACTTTTAGTGTTACTGTCAAGAGATCCTATGTCATTATGATTCTTTTTTATATGTACCATGTTCCCCCCTCTCCTGGAAAATTTGAGTATCTTCTTTGGCCAGTTTTCTAAAATTGTATAGTAGTGTGCCCACAGAGGATCTTTACTTATTTATTATATTCAATACTTGTTGAATCCTTTCAGGTTGAAAATTCATATCCTTTAGTTATAGGAACTATCTTTGGACTCTTTAATAATCTACTCCCCTCTAATCTTTCTGGAACAGCAATTAGCTAATTATTATACCTCCTAGGTTGTTCCTCTAAAATTTCTCTTTTTCTTTTTTTTCTACTTTTTGGCTCTATATTTTTGTCCTACCTTCAGGGAAATTTCCCCAACTTTATCTTCTAATCCTTCTTTTTTTTTTCTCCTGTAAACTTTTTTATTATTCGGGGCTATGGGATTAGTTTGATCATAGCATGAATCCATCCTGAAAACATTAGAAATTACAGAAAGACTTGAGATAAGTGTCAGACAGAACAGAGAATGCAAGTACCCCTGTTATCTGAGAAACACTAATAATGTAAAATTTGCAGAGACCAAATCTTGCTAGTGATATAGGATGTGGGATAGATACAGAAACATTGGTACTCCCTGATGTTGTAAAATAAATTTGCAACTTTATGTACTTCTATATTTTTTTTTGTACTTCTATATTTTTAAGGTTATAGTCCTTCGCCTTGTCACTGAGCCTCAAGAGACAATTGTTTTCCCACATTCTTTCAAACCCTCTGTCGGCAACCTTTCCCACTCATCAATAACTTTCAAGTACCTTATTTGAAAATAATTCTTATGCATTCATTTTTCACACCCCACACATTCCACTCCAGGAAACTGGCAGCCTCCCGGCACAGAGCTTATGTTCTTCTTTGAAATGCACACTTACACAAATGGATTTTGGTCTTCTTTCTTCAATATTACAGGATGAGCACATGCATACTGCAAAATTTAATTCCTTCTTGCAGGCATCTTTATTCTGTAATGTACTTGTCCCTGCCATTTTTTATGACTTACCTAGAGTACTGTCCTCCACCCTCTCCCTCCCTGAGTTGGCAACCATCAATTCTTCTGATCTAACCAGTTAACTTGCTAAACCATGTTTATGGTTATTTACTAGGAAACACCGGACAGACACATAAATAACATACCTCAATATGCAAGAGCTTAGGCTTAATTTGTAGGCAGAATTTCAATTGTTGGCCATGGGAGGAAAAAAAAAATCTATGCTCTAAGTGCATTTGAGAAAGAGAGAGAATAGAAAGACATCTTGATAGTAGGACAATGTGATAGGAACTGCTACTGAATTTTTCGTTTCTGTTATCAAGAGCTCTTTCTTGTTTTTTTTTTTTTTTTTTGGTATGTTCGTTTTTATGAACTCTTGTTTTTATTTAAATAGATAGGAATATCTTCTCATCTCATTATGTAAATTTGTTAGCATTCTTTGAATGTTTTCTGAATCTTTGCGTTGGCTCTGTTACCTCTAACACCCTTGTTCTGGGCATTCTATTGTTGTCATTTTGCTTTTTGTGTTACAATATTTCCTCAGTGCCTGGTGATTCTTGATGGTCTATTCATATGGAAAATGAGACACTGGAAAGCCAGTGGGTACATGTTGGTTGGTGGGGCTTCACAGTAGAGTTATCTGGTTGGGGAGTTTCTTTGGAGTATCTCAGGAATTGGTCTGATTGGTCTCTTTTCTTGAATTAGCCAGTTTCTCCAGAGGCTACTCCTATAATCTCCTGCTAGAGAAGGAGGGGGCTGGAATTTTTTTCTGTTCATATATAGCTTTCTATTCAATCTCCTTGTCTCCTGTATGTTAGCTACCCATTCAAATGTGACTAATGTCTCTAAGTCCAAGCTTCTCAGTGAGCTTCCCCATCCAGTCTTTTGCTAGACATTTAGAGAATGCCAGCCATCCTACTTCAGGAGCGGGGTGTGTACTTCTGTTTTCATACAGGCAATAGAAGTGGAGGGTGGTGACAAGGATTAAAGATCTGGGATAGAGCCTTTATCCCAGATTGCTGTCCTTTGTTTCTCCAATGTCTATTCATGAAATGAAAATAGTGCATTTTACCTTTTGTAGCTTCATTTGGTTTTATACAAAAAAGCCACACTGGCAGATTCTAGTCCTGTAAGTGGTGACTTCTCCACCCACTTCCTATACCCTGAATCTATAAATCCACATTCCTAACTGGTAAGTCCTTACAAATACTTGCTCCTTTCTGCCTTTCCCAGCCTGAGAGCATCCAGAGTATTAAAGTCCTCCTTTTCCAATCCCCATCTTTAGAGATGAATGGATGTGCTTTCACTTGCAAGAAAACCTAAGTCAAGAAATAGATGGTTGTCAGTCCTCCTGGTCTTTTCGCATATGACCTTGGTCCAGTTTGATAAACATTCATTGAGTGCTTATTATAAGTGCACTAGGCTCTGTGAACACTGAAGTTTCAAATATGCAAAGGATAATCCTCTGCCCTTGAGGAATTCAAAGTCTCATTTACTCTATGACTTCTTGTTAATTCCCATATAGTAATTGGGACTAGCTTCTGGATGGAGAAAGCCACTGGGTAATAGCTGAGCGTCTGCTTGACACTGGAATTTCACTCACACTAACCCTAGTTTCTTTCATGTTCTATATACAGATTTTTAAAATTAAATTATTATTGAAGGTCTTTAGAAATTAGCCTGTATCCCAACATATGATAATGTCTGTAAAAGCAAAATATCATTTCTCCTTGAAGAAAAAAAAAAACCATGGCACTCCTGTAATTGGTGTATCATTTGTATATGAAATTCTTAAGTCAGGTCAACTGATGGGGGCTCCTGTGGTAACTAGTTTGTAGTAGGCTCCTTTCTGGGCCATCAGTTCTTCATGGGTCCCCTTTTCAATCACTATCCCCTGTGACATGACAGCAATGATATCTGAGTTTTGGATGGTAGACAAACGATGAGCGATGACAATGCAGGTCCGACCTTCTCTGGCTTTGTCCAGGGCAACCTGCACCGTCTGTAAAGACAAGGTGGAAAGTTGATGCAAAGACACATGTTGGTTCCTTGGTCCAGCATTGCAAGAATTCTGCTTAACACTACTTGAGTAACATTACTATATCCAGGGGTTAAACCCAAAAGCTTGACAAGAGAGAGAGGATTACATAAGTATTTGCTGACTGCAATGCATCAATGATTTCAATTACCCTCTACAGGCTGAGAAATTTTAGTGAAGCAGGACTGAACCAAACTAGAGGTCACTGTGTAATTTTACAATGCTTGATAGTCTAGTTGGCAAAAATGAAACCAGAGAAACCGTTAGGTAAGGTAGCAGTTAACGGGTCATTACTGATACAGTTCTTCATTGCAGACATATTAGTTTTCTCCAAATGAATCCTGATTTTTAAGGTGTTAATTATAAATGGTAAATTTCATAATTTTGTCTTGCACAATTGCATTTCGTTTCATGCAAGCTGTGCATCAGATACCACCTTTTACTTAGTGTTGTATGCTGTCTACAAGCTCTGCCATGTAACGTTGAAATTATAAAATATGAAACACCTAACAGATGACCTAGATTACTTTATTTCACTTAAGAAAGCTACCTTTGGAATATACTCTTAAAAAGTGTATCTTAAAAGCAATTCTTATTTTAAAGTTAAAATATATTTTTTATTTGAAACACCCTATTTTGACTCACTTCCTCTAGATTATTGTCTTTTTGTTCCACTAATAGTGGCCATTTATACTGTCAATGAATCAGAAAATTGAAAATAGTGTCATTTTATAAGGGCATATATTACAGCAAAAGATTCATTTATAATGATCTAAGACATTAGAAAATCAATACATACCTTTTCACTTTCTGTGTCTAGGGCAGAAGTAGCTTCATCTAGTAGCAAGATTTTAGGATTTCGTACAATGGCCCGAGCAATAGCAATACGTTGTTTCTCTCCTCGAGATAGTTGAGACCCTTGGGACCCAACATTAGTTTCATATTTCTGGAAAAAGTATGGTAAGTTTGAGACCCAGAAACAGTCATTGCCCCTATGCTGTATGGAGACCCCACATCAATGACCTCTCTATGGATTTAAACAATTTTTTTCTCTTTTAAACTTGGGAATGATAAATAAATCCTTCTCTAAAGGATGTCAAATCCATTTAGGAATATAGGAAAAATATAGTGTTTGTTGGGAAACTAGGGGATTTTATATCCCCTTCTCTGCATGTATTTTAGGTTTGTATTTTTTTTTCTTTCTCCCTGTCTGTGAGATCTCTCTGATTTAAGATTCCCTGATTTCCAAATTACTGTCTGGAAGATCTTTCCAAGATGGAATGACAGTACGAATGCAAGGGCCCTTTGAGAGATCTTCTGGTCCATCCTCTTATTGAGAAGGCATCATTCTGGATCACAAGCCTAGGTGTGAATCTAGGTATGAATCTAAAGCCCACCACAAACAGCACAAAATTTATAAACATAATCATTTACAAAGAAAAGTAATTTTCCAGTGGTATTTAAAAGAAGAGGAAAAGATTAAAAGTTTGGTTCCTAAAATTTCGTTTTCATGTGTTAATTTTCTTTGTGATCAACCACTAAGAGGCTTTTGGTGGATGGAAAAACGCAGAGTTGATATTGTACTAAGTTCAGACTTGGCTCTGGAGGAGTGAGAAGCTCCAAAGCAGATGCAACTTACCCCCACCACGCACAAGATATGCTGCCAAATAATGCAATCATGATGATGGCCATAAGAATAGCAGCAGCTTTCTTTGTATGGCTATTATGCATATTCTTACATTTTAATGTTATTTTTTGCATTTTGCCGATGATCAAGTATAGAAAAGATAAGTAATTGTCCCAAAGTTACACAGTAAGTGGCAGAGTTTGGGTTCAAACCTAGAGTTGCTCCACGTCTCAGGATTGCTTCCCACCATGCTATTCTAATGCTCAGTGTAGTGCTGCTTTATGTACAATAGGTTCCATGGCATCCTTTGCACTGGATAATACAATACTTTGCAAAGCTAAAGAGTATGCTGACATTTATTTTGCTTAAAGGACAGAGACAATCTCAGGGCACCAGGAAATGACCTCTGTTGCCTTTGACCCTTTCCTTGAGCCATAGTCATAATCCTTTTTGGCCATTCTACCTCTATCCATCCCCATCTCCCATTGGGAAAGATTCTGACCTAGTCCTCACCTCTGGGAGTGACATGACAAAGTCATGCAGCTGTGCCTGCTTTGCGGCTTCTATGACTTTTTCCATGGGAATTTCTCTGGTGTTGTCCCCATACTTGATATTGTCCATTATGCTACAGGCAAACAACACTGGTTCCTGGGAAACAATCCCAATGTTCGAACGGAGAAACTGGACATTGACTTTTCTGCTGTCATGCCCATCTATCATCTGCCAAGAGAGGTGACAAACAGAGCATTAAGTTTTAGAATTCCAGCCATGAGAAAAGTTCATATTCTAGAGGCAGTATTATACAAGATATTTGCTTTGCTTACGAGATAAAAATCTCAGGAATCTTATAAATATGTTAGGTTGTCTTTGACCTCTGGAGGTAATGCATGTCAGGAGTGGTGTCAAAGTTATAATCAGATTGTGGTTTTGTTTATTTGTTTCCCGTATTCTAGTTTTATAGGTAGTCCAAATGAGAAAGGCACTTGAGATAGTATTTTGTTAAAAAAATTTCCCCTTATACTTTGGTGCAGCACAGACCCTACAAGTATGAAGAATTGCTCAATTTTGAGACTTCACAGGTTATGAAACAATTTTTTCTATGTAAAGCTGTTGGACAATATAAGAATCAAAGCTATTTCCTTGATTTTACTGGAACTAACATGAGATAATAGACCCAACTAAGAAAGGAGTACATTTATTCACTTAGTCAGTCAACAAACATATATTGAATTTCCTGCCACAAGGGCGCCATGGTAGGCAGTCTTTTGTCTGCTATATAAGGAAAAAAATAATCTCTGTGTTCATCTGTGGGGTAGTTAGACACAAGTACAGGAATTCAAATATCTACCATTTGAGTTGTTTCACTTAAAAGCCTTAAAATAGTAAAGGTACAGTATGTTTAACATACTACTGCAAAATGTTTGGCCTTATGATATTTCAGAAAAAGATGATGTTAAATGCTGTGAACATAGTATATTTTAAATAAATTCTCAGCAATGGAAAAAGCAAACACCAGAGGGAGAAAAAGTAGGGTATTCCTCAACAATTAGCCCTGGCTCATCTTCCTCTTCTCATTTTCCATAGTACTTATAGATTGCAAAGCACAATTTAATACCTCATTAAATACTGGAGCTGTTTGCTAATTATTGTACATGAGCTAGTATTGTAAGCTCCTAAAAGATGGAAGACATGCTTCATGCTCCTTAGAATCTACCACAGGGCCTACCGAACACAGTACTGCATATCACAGGAATGAAATGTTGACACTGTTGAAAGCTACATTTGGTAGCTTCCTTAAGAGCAAAGACAATATTTTAAAATTGCATAAAAGGTGGTATTTTTCTTACCTGAAAAAGGTTTAGAAATGTTTTACAATGGTATAACAAAATATATTGCATTTATGAGATTTAAGGAATCATGCTGATTTCTTCATGGGCATTGCTTCCTCCCTATGACCAGAACAGGCACTGTGCACAGTGAGAGAAATATACTTAATGTATATGTTATTGTTGGAAAGGTCAAACGTGGAGGATTCGGTCCCTGTATGTCTCATGGTTCGCAATCTACCTGGGGTGATAACAGGATAATCTGAACTTTTGGAAAACCAGACCCTCTCCTTTGCAGAAATCAGAGCCCAGTGCAATGTGCTTTCTAGATTCATCAATCACTATGTACTTGTAAACAAGTGTTTAAAATTAATAACAAAGTAATTATAAACTATGTATAATCAACTCTTACTCTTTATTTGCATAATTTCCTGGATTCTACCAATATCCGTTCACTTGTTTCTTTGCTTTGGCTTAGGCAAGGGAATCTTTAGTTGCCTCCTTTGAGTTTCTTTCAGCTTTTCTCATCATAATGTGACCTGTCCTCCTTGCAATGAAGATTCTACTACCCAGGGAACTCGAAAAGGCCTTTTTCAAAATATTAGGATTAAACAGTCAGGTGTGGAGCAGAATAAAACATTCTCAGACCTATGCCTCTGAATCATTTCTTAGAAAACTACTGGTGCACACATTCCAACAAAATGAAAATGAAAGCCCCAAAAGAGGAAGGTATGGGAACTAGGAAATAATGGATCTAATCCAAGAAAACATGCAGGAAACTCACAGGGTGACAAGTGTTCAGCAGCCACAGGTTGTAATTAGTCCAGGCAGTGACAGGCAAGAGAGACAGAAGCAGGTCCCTCAGAAAAAGGTAGCAGGATAGAGACATTGGAAGAATGTAGAGATTTTATAAAGCCAGGGGATGCAAGAAAAAAGAAAGTCTTTCAGAAAGCCTTCCCCTCCAGAAAGAAAATGCAATGCTGATGTACCTCACCACTTGGCTATGGGATGAACAATATTACATAATCATAACAAAAGTTGTCAGTTGATTTTTAACTTTTAGAATCAGTCGAGAGTGAAAACATGAAAGATCATAAATATTATAAACAGAATGGTCGTGTTTTGCATTTTGGTAATAGAAAAGTACTGTTATTAGTACCAGAGAAATAAAAGGAGGGAAGGAGAGGTGAAAATAAACATAGAATTGCTACTATTCTCATCTTAGAAAATGAGAATTCAAGGGATGCTATCTGTAGGTGGTGGAACAGAAACAGAATTATATTGATTAAACTTACAAACAGAGAAACTTTCTAAAGTTATACATCCATACTGGGAGGAGGTGCGTAAAAACAGGAGGAGTGGGAAGGGTAAGCTAAATTTCCATCTCTTGAGAATAAGTCAACAGAGAGTCTAAATTTGTTAAATCGTGAAACAGCAGCATAATCATATTATTTAGAGACATTGAAGTAATCATTGAAGGATCTAAAAACATCAAGTAGGTAAAAATAGTTGTCTTTGAGCAGAGAAATGGGGGAGCAGTGAGAAGGGTAAGGGTAAGAATAAGAGGTTGCTTTTTATTACAAATCTTTCCTGTTTTATTTTGTTTTCCTCTGCATGTTATTTGGAAAGAAAGAAAAGAAGAAGGAAAGAAAGGAGAAAGAAATGCTCTGGAAAATAAGCAATTCACCAATTTTTCAAATCTCCCTGCCAAAGCTTTATGGCACAATAACTACTGATTTGAGTTCTTTATATCATTTAGACCTAAGCTTCTCGAACCAGGATTATGTCAGATTTGTTGTACGAAACCCCTTCTCTTGCTTATTTATCATTGCGTTCCTTATCACCCCACTCAGTTTTTCCATTCGAGGTCATCAGTTTCCTGATTAGTTTGCACTTTCTGCTCCATTTACAGATACATGAACGCTCCTGTTAAACACACTCATCTTCAGCTTTGCAGTGTGCCCAGTTTTCCTTAACTGGTCAGCAGACCATCTGGAACCGGGAAGAGTACGATATTACAAAGTGAGAGGTAGAATCAGGTCAACCAGCAAATGACTGGAACTGGACAATACCCGTAGGGGTAAGTGTCCAAGGCAAGAACTTTCCAGTGAGTCTGGCAAGGCGTGATCTTGAAACTACTTTGAAAGGGCTGGAGACACTCTGCAGCAAGCGGAATTCTCCAGAGCATTCACATTGCTTACCACCTTCCCTTGGTCAGGATCATAGAAACGTTCCAACAGCTGAATACTCGTGCTTTTGCCACATCCACTGCTTCCCACAAAGGCCAGCGTTTGGCCTGGACGAACGGATACCGAGAGACCATTCAGAACTTGCGTATCAGGTCGAGAAGGATATGTAAATTTACAGTCGACAAAGTCAACCTGGCCCTGGAAGTTGTCCTGTGGAGGGGAAGATGGGGCTTACATATGTTCCTACTATATGTAACAGTAGAACAGTGTTCTACTAGAACCTAGAATACTGAAAACGCGCCTGAATCTGAGTTTTAGGTCCTTGCTTAAGATATCTTCAACAGCACACTGCCATAGAGCAAGTCTAAAGATAGCTGCTTGATGAAATGGCATTCTGTTCCCCGTTCTGGAAGGTGTAGACTACAGGGAGGTTTGAGCAGTGAAATGTAAGATATGTGACCTCTTATTCTCATTCTCACCTAGAGGGATTTCCTTGTCACCCATTCTTTGACATTCTGAATGAAAAGACCAACTAGAAGAAATGGTTCCATCACAGAAGCCAGTAACTGTTCAAAACCCTATAGTTCTGCTCCCCCTAAAGATTTCAAATAATAGCATTACACTTCAAATAATTCAGAAAGTTACTTGCAGCCTGTATTGCAAAGGTTGTGCTATCTGAATTACGAATTATCAAGAGGATAGTATTTAATAACAACAGGAGGAACAGGTCGCTTGACCAATTTACAAAGATTTCTGAATTTCGTTCAGTTTTCCTAGGGTTTAGTTTTGTTTGGCTCTGAGATATTTAAAAAAATAGGCGGGGAAGATTTAAAAAAAACACCTGTGAGGACTATCAGAAGAAAAGATATTTTGTAGAGATTGAATTAGTTTTCTGGGAGTCCACATGAGCTAAAACTTGAGCCTAGGTAAACATGAACTAAATCAATATTATCGGACAGGAAGGACTGTTTTTTCTACATCCTGTACCAGAACATTAGTAGAAAACATGGTGGTCAGGTAGGTCTCAAAAGACACCCAGCCTTCATTCATCATCCATTCGTTCATCCATCCACATTTCATTCATTCTGGAACTAAGTGTGTTTTACATTACACAGAATTTAGCATTCACTGAATATCATTGCCTTATTCAAATGCCAGTTTTATGAATAATTTTAATGCTAATTTACTTCATTCCTTTACACTTATAAATCTACTGTCTGTGCTTTCTGAGTGCATATGAACGAACCCATAGACTGCAGGAATTTGAAAGCTAAGTGGTATCCTATGGACATCCCTCCCCAATGGGCTGTACATACACACGCATGCACAGCCCTCCCACACTACCCCTCACCCCCCTCAGTACTTACCCACTTTTCACCTGCACTACTGTACACCTTGATTGGGGGTTGTCGATCCAGCAGTTGAAAAAAGCGTGCAGCTGATATTTTAGCTTTGGCATAACTGGGGGTGTAAGAGGAGGCTCTTCCAAGAGCTGTCGCGCTCAGCACAACTGAAGAGATCACCCTGCAATAGAGTAGACACCCGGGTAGAGCAGGAGTGTGGGGTGGTTGGTATGACAGCCTAGGAGACAGGCATTGTGTGTGTGTGGGTGGGGGGCAGCCCTAGTTCTGCTAGTAAAGAACAGAGCAGCCTTGATTTGTCTGGGAATGGGGGCTTGGAGAGACCAACAGTTTTCAAGTGTGTTGTATGTCAAGTCAAAACGGTGATGGGAGAATTGAACCAGGGGTGTTCACATGTCCAAACCCTGCTTTAACTACAATATCCCCTTTTTCAAAAACTTGTTTGCGAAAAAAGACTTCTTGAAAAGAAACAAAGAGGAGCGGCGGGGGGGCGGGGGGGCTTGAAAGATCACCAGATTGGGTTGAGTTCTTGCAAAGCTAACATTTTCTGGATCTATGATAAGAGTGCAAAAGGCAATGATTAGTGATATAAACATCATTCTGTATCAAGCATGCATGTCACTCATGCTTCAGACACCGTGAGAAAAATACAATTGTCTGTTTGCTTCTACATCCTCTATCCATATTCAACATGTGCAAAACTAATGAGCAAATGAGTGAGTGGATACTGAGTGATAAATGTGGTGACAGAGAGCTCCGGTGCTGTACAGGTGAAGGTGCGAGGGGCATCCTCTAGGTGATCACCTGCATCACCATGCACAGAAGGCCTGCCTCAGGGTGGCAGAGGGCAGTGTGTTTGTGTGTTTTACTGCTCAGTTCACAAGCAGGAATTCTTTTAGGCCAGACTTGCAAACTCAAACATCTCTAGAGGCCCATCCCAGAGCTTAAAGCAATGAAAAGCACCTGGAATAAAATGGGAGATGGTGGAAGGTGATCTTTCAGTTTTTAAAAAGAAGCTGGAAGCTGGGAATTTTCTATAGTTACCCAATTTTTACAGGAAATATGTAAAATATTATATATTCTTCAAATATCTCATAAACTAACAAGTCAACAGAAATTTGCAATTTTTGCTTTGGGGGTTAACAGCTCTCAAAATGCCAAAATTCAGAAAAGAGGCTTTCCTGATTGGGATGGGTATAGTGGAGCAGGAGAAAAAATTTCCTCTGTATTTCTAGAAGAAATCTAGAAGGCAAGAAGACAGAGCTCATGGCTTGAGAATGAATTCAAAAGAACAGATTTCTGTTGGGACCACTTTTCCTAATGTCTTCCAAGGCCTTCTCAGACCACCCCCCCTATCCCTTTAACATCTCCCACTCCACCCTACTGCAGTCATATACTGCACTCCCAGGCCCTTTTCCCTGACACCCTTTGGTTTTCACCCCTAGAAAACTGGATTCAAAGCTAATGTTATCAGCTAAGCAGGCACAGACTATAAGAAAGGAAATAATTCCCCTGTCCTGGCCTTTGCTGTCTCTACCTAGGAGGATTCAGCTGGAAACATGCCCTTCCTGCAAGAAATAGAGTTCCAGTAAGATGGTTCTGTGCACCTTCTGATCCAAGTTCTCTAGATTTTTTCCGCATTAACTAGTATGGCAGACTGTGTAAATGGTTCATTCATCCTCTTACTCTGTACACATCCCTTTGCAATAGGACTTTATTACTCCTCTGTGATATTGTGATTCAGGGTGAGAAACATATATTTGGTCTTTGGCTCTCATTCCTGGCACAGAGCTCTTAAACCCTTGGAAGTTCCTATATTTGGAGAGTGACCAAGGTCTCCTTTGTTGTTAATGAAGTGACTTTGGATGGTCCCTAGTAACCTAACGTTGGGAGCTGGTTGCCAGGCAAAGCAACCATACAATTAGAGGGGTAGGACTTTCAGACCTATCCCTGCCCCCCACCTCCAGGGAAAGGAAGGGTATCTAGAGGGTCTAGGGAGGTGATACAGGCAATCTTGCAGGGCTGAGCCCTTAACTTATGGGATCCAATGCTACCTCCAGGTAGATGGTGTCAGAATTAAGTTGAACTTCTGACACACCAGGGGTCAGAAGTGTGTGTGTGACAGCACTGTGACAGTAAAGGAGAAACACAATCAGTTCCTCTCATCAAAAGGTAGATTCCGTTCTCTTTTCTTTAAATCTGGGCTTGGTTGTATGACTTTCCTCGGCCAAAGAGATAATAGAAAAGGATGCACACAGTACACTTGAAAAGTGCAAGGGGCTTGCTCACTTTTGTCGTACTTCGAACACTGAGACCATGATATGAAGAAAACAAGCTCACCTGCTAGAGAGGCCAGGTGGAGACAAGCCATGCAGAAGCCTGACTAAATCAGTCCAGTCCAGAGGAATCATCCTGATAACCCACAAAATCTTGAGAAATAATAAACCCCAACTGTTTAAGACACCAAGTTTGGTATGGTTTGGTAAGCAGCAAAAGCTACCTTAGAGCCAGGCTATTCCTCCCTGGAGTGTGGATCTTTTATGACCTTGGCCTGATAATCCTCACCTGAACACATAGCTGAAATGGAGCCCCTCATTGGGAATTAAGTAACCTCCGTATCTGTAGGAAGCAGAATTGGCAACAAACACTATGCACTGGGAAAAACCAAAGCAGAATCCATAAACATTGGCTTTTCGAAAGGCTGTCTTGAATGGCTTCTCCAGCTCAGCCTCAAATGCTTCAATAAACTGTCTCTCTTTTCCAATTCCAGCAACAGTGCGGATATTACTGAGAGCTTCATTTGTAATCTGAAAAATGAAAAAGAGTTTTAGGAATAAAAGAGTAGAAAGAACTACTCCGGTGACATTTCAGCCACTACATGGACTGGATCTGGTGCAAATGGCAGAAGGTGGTACTAATCCACAGTGGAGGCATCATCTGGGAACACAAACAAGGGGTTGGAAGTCAACTTACCTGGATCATGAGTCAGTTAAACTCAAGTTCTACTGAATACTAACATGGCTTTGTTGCCTCCACTTGTTGTAGAAGAGAGAAGGGAAAAAATGTGCACACACTTATCCTTGAAAGCTTTTTAGCTTTTTAGTTAACTTATTTGAAATGTCTAAAATGATATCTTTAGATGTCTTCTGAGATAAAAGATATTTAATAATATATGTTCAAAGTATGATTCTATTTTTTAAAAAAAATTAATCTGACCAAATATTCTATAAATATAAAGTTTATCTTTATACTATGAATTTGCATTTGTTTCAATCTGTACACTAGGGTAAATAATCACTGTTTCTGAATTAGCATCCTATCCTAAAGTAGCACAAAGATGGGCTACTTTTTCCCACCGGTATATGAAATCTTTTTGGCTTCTGTCTACATGGGCAATGTTCACATTCCCTCCTTTAAGATACAAAACCTAGGTAACAGTAAATCTGTTAAAAGAGTAAAGGTGTGTGTGTGTGTGTGTGTGTGTGTGTCTGCACGATTTCTTACACCTGATAAATGTCTACACTACCATCTCCTTATATACCCCTGATAACCAGATATTTCATTAGAACACGATTTTAAAAGTGCACCCCTGAAACCTAAGAGTATTTGAGACCTAAACTGTATGTCACAGTTCTAGTTGAGAAAGACATCTAAGTCTAGCAGATGCTAAAGTATGAAAATTAAAAGTCTGTGCCATTCAAAAAATGATAGCTCTTCTCTGCCCAGGCAGCATGACCCGGGGCAACCATTTAGTTAAAAAACCCAAGCAGACAGAAAACCAAAGTCTCCACTCTTGCGAACAAGAATAAGAATAATCTTGTGAATCAGGATGTGGAGAAAATAACCATTGGAGGGAAAGGAAATTGAATACGTAACCCTCTGTGTTGGCCCTGCCCTTTCTCTATGCCTGTTCACACAGCATCAGAGCTTTATTACCATAGCCTTCGGGCAATGGCACATATAAAAAGGCTAGTGGGACGTTGCCAAGGATGAACATTTGTAGGCTAACAGCTTCCTTAAGTCTCTTTGTACTAACTCATCCTTCTAGGTTTGTCTGACAGCCACTTAGCAGCAAGCAGTTTGAAAATTGGCTCTGTAAGATTACCTGGCCAGCGATCTCCAGAGCCTCCTTGTCCTGGGTGGCAAATCCTGTCAACATTCTGGTCTGTAAGGCTCCCGATAAAGCCAAGAAGGGGAAGAAGCACATTATGACCAGGCTTAGCTTCCAGCTAAAGAAGAAGGCAATGATCATGGCCACAGTGACGTTAGTGAAGGAATTGACCATCATCCCAATTTGAGAGCCGGCTGCCTGCAAACCAAAAGCAATCACTGGGTCTGAGACATGCAGTCTCTTTTACCAAGTACCACTATGTGAAAAGGCAATTTTATAACAAAAGGATCATTTTTTAAAAATTATTCTGATAAAATATGCATGACACGATGTTTATCATTTTAGCTCTTCATAAGCATATAATTCAGTGGCATTAAATACATTCACATTGTTGTGTAATCATCACCACCATCTATACACAAAATTTTCCTGTCATCCACAACAAGAACTCTGTATCCATTAAATAATGATCCTCCTTCCTCCCTCTCCTCAGCTGCTGATAACCTCTATTCTACTGTCTCTATAAATTTGCCTCTTCTAAGCAGCTAAGTGGAATCATACAATATCCTTCTGTATCTAGCTTATTTTACTAAGCATAACATTTTCAAGATCCATCCCTGTTGTAGTACATATCAGAATTCCATTCCTTTAAAAGCTGAATAATATTTCATTATAAGTATATATATCCCATTGTGTCTATCCATTCATCTGCTTGTGGACACTAGGGTTGTTTTCACCTTTTGACCATATGAATACTGCTGCTCTGAACACTGATGTACAAATATCTGTTTGTGTCCCTGCTTTCATTCCTTTAGAGATATATACATATATATATATATATATGTATATATATATACCTAAGAGTGGAATTACTGGGTCATTTGGTAGTTCTATGTTTAAAAATATTTTTTAAAATAATGAGCTCTCTAATGCATTTGAAGCCTGGATTAATAAAAGTCTATTTTATCCGCAACTTTTTCGGAAGCTCATCTATTGACTGATCTCATTTCATGGGTGAGCTAGAGCAGTCAGTATTAAATTAATTCAGCCCTAAGCATGGACGGCATGTGTGTCTGGTGGCTATGCATTTGGTCTGCTTGAAAATACCCATACATTGGTCTGATGGTAATATTTCTGATTATTTAGTGAAGATTGATGCTTGTCCTATAATTACAGTTTTGAAATTTGTACAAGACTATTATTATAGGAGACCACTTTGATTCTCATTGATACAAAATCACATGCTGACTTAATAACTAGCTGTTCAGTCAACACAAAATGGACAAAATGGATTCAGTCTTTATATAGGTGGAGAGTGGATACTGTGGTAATTACTGTCTATATCCAAAACTGTTTGATGGTTCCACCCTTCTTTCAGTTGCAACTATGCAGATGTGACCAAAGGTTGATGCCTTCTGTGTAGAAAAGACTTGCATGGGTACAACTGCGGGATTTTTGTAAGTATTGTAGAGACTTTAGCATTATTTAAAAGATAAAGAATGCAAAACAACCACAGGTAAGTTATTAAGTAACTACAGGTACTAAGGAACTGCTATGCAAGAATAATTTGCACCGTTATACTGTGTTGAAGACTCAGATGGAATATGAACCCTGTGGTCCCCCAAATTCCTGTATTGGTAATAACTTCCTCAAAGATAGAAATGAAAAGCTAAATTAAGAATTTATTTATAAGGGGGATAGGGTAACTGGATGACGTGCATTAGGGAGGGCACATGATGAGAGGAGCTCTGGATGTTATATTATATGTTGACAAATTGAATTTAAATAAAAATTTAAAAAGGAATTTGTTTGTGTACCTATATTTATAGCTGCATTACCCACAACAGCCAAAAGGTACAAGCAGCCCAAGTGCCCACTGATGGATGAATGAATAAACAAAATGTGGTCTCTACAAACAATGTTATATTATTAAAGCCTTAAAAAAGAAATGAAATTCTGACACATGCTACAACATGGATAAACCTGGAGGACATTAAGCCAAGTGAAATATACCAGTCATGAAAGGACAAATATTGTATGATTCTGCTTATATGAGATTCCTGGAATAGTCAAATTCTTAGAGCCAACGTGGAATGGTGGTTATCAAGGCTTATGGGGGCAGGGAGGAGAATTAGTATTTAATGGGTACAGAGCTTCTATTTAGGATGATAAAAAGTTCTAGATATGGAGAGTGCCATGATGGTTGCCTAACAATGTGAATAGACTTAATGCCACTGACTTGTACACTTAAATAGTTAAAATGGTAAATTTTATGTTTTGTATATTTTACCACAGTTAAAAGGAATAAAAGAATTTCTAGTTGACAAGGACAGTCAGGCATTAGAGAATTTGGAAAATAGCTGCATAGTTCTTCGGGATGTCATTATTTTGTTTTCTTTTACATTTTATTCAACCAAATTTAGAAAATTTAAAAAGTAATATGGCTTAAGATACATAAAATATATATACATATGTAACTATAAACATTTTCACGAAAAAGGGATCAGACTAGATTTTACTTTGAACTTCGTTTTTTTCAGTGTAACAACCATCCCTCCAGATCATGACATTAATACCTTTAAAGTAGCTTCCTAATTTTCCTTAGAATGGATGTATTCACTCAACTATTTTCTTACTGGTGAATATTTAGGTAGTTTCCAGGGAATTTTATTAATGTTTTGATCAATATAAAAATACCCTTGGAAGCACATTGTCAGAAAATAGGAGAGAACTTACTCATATGAATTTTAGTAGAGAATTTGCATACCTGATGTTGTATAAGTATTGAAAAAGAAAAAAGAGATATAATTATCTTTCTTTGAATATAATTGGATTATATACCTAGAAAACCCAAAGACTCTATTAAATTTTTAAATAATTAGTTAATAAGAAAACTTGAAAAAATGGATATCCATAAGATAAATATACAAAAACTAGTAGTTGAAATCTCAATCTAGAATATTCATTCAAAATAGTGAAAAACTACATAAGAAAAAATGGATGAGATAGAGTGATACATTAATATATCTGTGTATTATATATACTCTACATAGTATATGGCATATTATGTCCTATATATCTTGCTAAAAACTAAAGATTCTTGTTTGTATGTTTCTCAAGAGGGGACTTTGGGTATCCCCACAATGGCAATCCTCGTGTGTATGGTAGGGGGAGATGGGGGGGGGGTGTCGCTGCATGGATGTATTCAGTTGGAATCAAAATAAAATTTTCAAAGAAGTCAAGATGATTTTAAAGTACATTAGAATAATTAATGTCTAGGAATAAATAAAAGAATTTTGAAAAGGAAAAATTATTGTGCAAGGATCTACCTTACCAGATAATAAAAATTTATAAAGTTACATAACTAAAAGAGTAAGGTCCCAGCACAGAATAAATCAAGCTGACAATGAAAGAGAATAGAGAATCCCCATAGCTCCAAGCATCTGTGGTAAATTGGTATTCACAATGGGCAGGAGGATTTCAAATAGCTGGAAAATGAAATCTACATTAAAGTTTGGTGGGGGAATATTTTCTATCCAGCTTGGAGGAAAAAAAGCCAGATTTCTACCTTACTTTACTATTAAAATAAATTTGACCTGAGTAAGCAATGTTATTTAAAAAAAAAAAAGGTTAATGAAAATATTACTGAAACTCTTAGAAACTTTTTTTAAGGATAAGTAAAAATTCTTGTAAGATGAATAGATGCTACTCTCTGAATTCAAGTGAGAGTGAATAACTTTGAAAAGCCCTTGCAGATTGAAGGATGCAAAAATAGAAGAAATAAGGTGATAGCTTATTTATTTAACCTAAGCTCGAGTCAAGTAAATTGGACACTAGAATACTCAGACAGTAAAAAGGAAATTGCTACAAACTTCTTCAAGCAGTGAGACAACACACATTAAAACCCTTTGAAATGATTATACATTCTGATCCAGTAATTATATTTTGAGAACAAGAAAAAAAAAAAAAACAATCAGGGATGTGCCAAGCTTGATGTAAAATGATATAAGTTGCTTATAAGGGGAAAAACAGAAAGAACATTTAAATAAGGAATTCTTTAATGATGATGCATTAAAATGATGAATTATACAACCATCAAAAATCTACTCTAGAAGAATATATAATAACCAAAATATGCTTATGTCAGATTGTTGTGGGGGGAAAACAGAAAGATTGCAAAACAACATGTAGAGTGTGACCCAAGGTCTGTGAGAAACACATGTATACTTAGAAAAAAGCTCTGAGGAAGAGGATCCCATGTTCCTCTGAAAGTCTCCCATACCACTGTCCATATTTTTGGCTGAACTGGCTAGGAGTCAAGACAAATGGCACTCAGTTTTTCAGTCTGGGGTGGAGTTCTTCCAAGAACCTCACAGATTGTGGTTTTCTCCTTCCTTCCTTCCTTCCTTCCTTCCTTCCTTCCTTCCTTCCTTCCTTCCTTCCTTCCTTCCTTCCTTCCTCTCTCTCTCTCTTTTATTCCCACAGAAAGTGCGTAGAGGTGCTAGGCAACACAGTCAACTCTCTTCACTTTAATACAAACCCCTGGTTTTCTAAAAGCATTGCCTCATCATTGTTCAGGTGACACAAGAATGAGTCACCTCAACAAGGCTACAGGTCCTGAGGTTCAGAAACCACAGCTTTGTCTCTCCGAATGCCTCGGGATTCTAGATGGCAATCATTTACTTCTTTTCTTCAGTTTCCTGACTGGCTTTTACAGAGGCAACCCAGAAGATCTTCTCTTTTCCTGAGACTGCCTGCAAGCTGAGCACCTGTGTAAGGAGGCTTTGCTTCCACCCTCTAGGGGGTGCTATGAAGTCTTGTAGAATCTGAGTCTCTGGGCCTGAAAAGGATCTGAGAATGAAGTCTCAGAAAAGCTCTCAGTTTGCTAGACTTCCAGTAAATCTGAAACCCTGACAGATTTGGACTTATGGCACCGATTCTGGACATTGCCTGGAAGACACTGCTGTTTGTCAGCATTGGAAATGGTGGGAAATGTGGCTCTGGGACATCTGAATCCCGTGAGTTCCTATTTCATGGGAAGCATACAGGTGATTACCAGAATGCTCAAAGGAAAGAATGTTTCCTCCATTAAAAACACCCCCTGACTTCCCCCCATAGCTTACCCCTTGAACTTGGGAGGCATCCGTAGCAAGCCTTGTTGTTAATGCCCCGGGGCTATTTCTGAGGTCATCGAACCAGCCAATGTCTTGCCCTAACATTGCTCTGAAACCATATTTACGCAGCCTTTTTGTGAGGAGTTCTCCAGATTTAGCAAAAGCATATCCCTGAAACATAAAGGAGCCTTTAGTGATATTTTAACACGAAAAGAGAGGAAATAATTGTGAAATCACTTGCTAAAAAATAAAATTCCTTACCTGCAGAAACTGAGTGCAAAGGGATACACAGCCCACTGCTACAAACAGCAGGCACACACCATTGATCTGTGACCTTTGTTCTTCTTTATCAGGAAGCGAAAAAGTCTTTGCAAGATTGTAAGCAAAGATATTACTTTGTTATTATAAACAATAGCAAAAAAACCCAGAATATATGTAAAAGAAATTTCAAATTTTAAGATATATTTAAAAGAACATTTTCTTAAGCACTGGGTTAAGAAAACATACTAGAAATTTAACCAAAGTTAGCCATGAATATGTGTACTTTAATTCCCTGTGGGAAAGGAAGGTTGGCAAAGGAAAACCAATAGCAACCATTTGCAGAATTTTCATCTTGTTTTTTAATGTGATGTAGGCAATTGTGTCAGCTTTTCATTGATACAGATGAGAAATATGATTAAATGTCTCCAATCCTTTATGTAATAAGGCAAAGAAAAAGGGAAGGAAAGATGGAAGGAAGGAAGGAAGGAAGGAAGGAAGGAAGGAAGGAAGGAAGGAGGGAGGGAAGAAAGGAACGAAGATGAGTATTATCATGACTTATGTCCTCAAAAAATAGAAGCAATAAAGATGATCTTCCCACTCAGGTACCCTGTTATTTTACTTTACTTTTTTATTTTATTTTATTTTATTTTATTTTATTTTATTTTATTTATTTTTTTAAAGATTTTATTTATTTGTTCATGAGAAACACATACACACACACACACACACACACACACACACAGAGGCAGAGACACAGGCAGAGGGAGAAGCAGGCTCCCTGCAGGGAGCCCAACGTGGGACTCAATCCTGGGTCTTCAGGATCACACCCTGGGCCGAAGGCGGCGCTAAACCGCTGAGCCACCGGGGAGATATATATATATATATATAATATGAATTATATAATTATATATGTGTATATATATATATATTCATATTGATGAATAATAGCATCATTAAAAAAGTAACTAGCTATCAAGGCATTAACTGGAATTGCCTTAGGAGAAAAAACACTTTCCATCCACCTGAGACTGAGGTTGTTTCTAAATCAGAAGAAGTTGAAAACATGCCCTCGCCCCCCCAGGAAAACTATGGAAGTTGTGAATGGGGTTTTTGAGTCTACAATGAGAAGTAAACTATACTTTATAAGCATATTCTGAACTTGCAGATGTATGCTCAGTAACCGATTGGGGACTCAGCTGTTGCAATAAGACAAGGGGAAGAACAGCTGCATATTCTAATGACATTACCCTATAATGAAATAGATTTCAGGTACAACAAAACTTCTTAACTTGGGCTAAGTGAGGGAACTCTGAGTTCCATAAAAAGTATGCATTAGACAGCCTTATTTATTATTCTAAATTAATTTAAGTAACTAGAACAATGCTAACAAGCAGATGCTCAAAAGAAACCATTTATTCAATAAATATTTATTTAGTGCCTGCCACATACATCTTGCAAACAATGTATACTACTCTGTTAACAAACCCTTTTTTGTAAAGCAAAATAACCTATTCAAAAATCACAAATTCCAAAATGGAGGGAGGGGTTCTAGATTAATAAGATTTACTGTTTTAAGGACAGTTTCCAGGGTCTTCATGCTTCTTAATACAGGTGGAAGTGGGTTCAGAAGATTCTACAGTCATTCTTCCCACCATAGAATAACTCATATGTTTACTTTACAGAGTTTACAAGTTTAGGGATTTAAAGACCTGTTTCAGTTTGGTTTTAAAAATCACTATACAAATCCCCCAAGCCCCAAACTGTGACGCCACAATTCCCAGTTTGTTTAGCTAGTGGTTATCATTAGACAAGGAAATGTCTATTTTTGTGATTCCAGTGGTTTTCTTCTTGGCAGGCTTTTTTGGCTCTTGGCATTACTCATCTTCTCAGTGTTAAAGTATTTGGCTAATGTTAAATCCACACAACTGCCCAGTTCAAGACTGTGCATCTGTCTATCCATAACCTTTTTATTCACAAAATTCTATTCTTTATATATTCTTGTTGAAATGCAACCCCAGAAGCTACCCATCCATAGGTTCCTCTACGATACATCGCTGCTATTTTTGTAATGGTAAGTCTGTTTAAGGAGAAAAGAAACATTCACTAAACTATTGCTATTTACCAGATGCCAAATATGTTGCTTAACCTACTTTAACTTAAATGAAGATTTCCTTAAATTGGGCTTCTTAAAACATCCCAGTGAGGTAGATTTTCTTACCCTGTATTACAGATGAGGAAACTAAGACTTCATCAAGGAAAAGCCACTTGTTCAAATGCACCCAGAGAATACAGAACAGAGACCTACTACAGATCCAGGGCTGGCTGGCTCCAAAGATTATGATTTCCCCAGCATGCTACATCCACATTGCTGTGTTTGGGACACTTGTACACTTTCTAAGTGAAATAGAGCCATGGAAAGTGAATCAGATAAATTATGTTTTATGTATGTACTGATGCTTCACTAGATTAGCAACCAGGCTCCTAATAGTGTCCAATCATTTTCTGGGCCAATGTTCCAAACTGTGGTCTCAATACACCAAATGTGAGTATCATGCCCTTTAGGTATGTCAGGATGAAAATAGCGCAACTGTAAACTATTATCTGACTCATGATTATACCCTGTGAGATGAAGGTATCATGAATCTACTGATGAATATTTGATAATTATGCTAAGAGACTAACAGAAATGATCTTCTTTATCAGAGAGGGAAAATAGTACTTCTTTTAGCATCATTTGCTTAGCAAATACAACCCTGTGAGACCATTAACCATGAGCAGACTTTGGACTTCACCAACTAGATCCTATTACTCTGGTACTGCAGCCCTCAAGTGAAAAGTCTAGTTGCTCAAGCTCAGTTTTTCCTAGGATTCCTGGTTGTGACCAGAACAATCACAGAGACTAGTCTCACTATGAACAACTGGTGGGTGCTCTAGGAGAGCAGGGGTTTTGACTGAATCATCACTTTTTTTCTGACTTGGCCATTTCATAGACTAACAGAGCTGGAAGGTATCTTAGAAACCATTTTTTGTCAATCCTTCCTTTTATAGTTGAGGAATCCAAGGCCTGGAGAAATGGCATGGTGTGATCCTAGGGCGTATAGTACTTACTAACTATCCAGAAGAGTTAGATTCAGGAAAAGAAAAAGAAAGAAAGAAAGAAAGAAAGAAAGAAAGAAAGAAAGAAAGAAAGAAAGAAAGAAAGAAAGAAAGAAAGAAAGAAAGAAAGAAAGAAAAGACTTCCTGGTTGGGAATCCAGCACTCTTTACATAGCAGCTCATGTACAGGGTTTGGTAAAGCTGAGTTAGTATATTCTTTTCTGTGTTTTTATAAGAAAGTGGTGATCAGCAAAAAAACTGGTATCCCAGATTTCTTTCAAAAGCAAAGATCTAGGGCACAGTTGGGTCTTTACAAAATTCAACCCTATCCACCACGCCTTCTACGTCTCATCACTGCTCAGTGGGATGCATTTCCAGAGCCTTTTCCTAATCGAATGTCAGCTTTATGAGAGCAGGGAGGGCTTTCTTATTCCTTACTCTATCCTCAATCCCAGCAATGATGTCTGACAAATAATAAGTGATTAACAAATATTTGTTGAATTATGAGATATTATGTCTAATATCTGTCTTTCTCAGAGACTGGAAACTCTATTAGAGAAGACATGACTGAATGCAATCCCCAGTCTCTAGCACAGTGTCTATGGGAGGTAATCAACAAATATCTGTTGAGTGAATAAAAGAACATTTCTTGAATGTTCTTGAATTGAATGTTTGGATTGAATTTAAATAAAACATCCTAAAATATTTAGCATATTTTAATTACTTTAATTATTACTTTTAATTATTTTAATTATTTAAAAGATTGTCATCTTAAAGGGTTTCACACAACCAGAAATTCAATTTACCAGAGTTGAAGGGCCCTGTTTCCAATTTCCAATCTGAACTTAACCTGATTTCCTCACTTACCACAAGGGGGTAGTATGGAAATTAAGCGGTGGCTGAGGCCCTCCCTACACGTTTGACTTGATTTTGTTTGTAGACTGTAACAGTCTTTCTGTATGAATCATGCTTGTGGGGACATTTCCCTGGTCAGGACCTCTTCCAGAGAGGCCACAAAAGAACGAGAAGTAGAGGGAAACTAAAACACAGGACTCTTAGTAAGCCCTGACGGTGTGGTGTGCTGGCAAATCCTTTAGCCTAGGCTTGGGAAAAGCTGGGTTCTAGTGTTGGCCCTACTGCCTGATGCCTGTTTCACCATAAACAAATTAATAAAGTTATCTAGATTCTAGATTTGCCTCCCTGTTGATCTCATGGGATTTGGGTGTGGAGGTAAATTTCAACTAAAGAACTTGGCAGAACTTTGATAACGAATTTTGCAATGAGAGTCTTATTAGAACCTGGCTCTCCAGTCACACTGGATTTGAATCCCAGATCTATCATTTGCTACCTAAGTTCTGTATAACTTGGTTCGCTTTTTTGTAAAATGGGAACAATAAGAATACCTACCTCGGGTGGTTACTAGGAAAATTTAGTGAACTATTATAAATAAAGTGCTTAGATAGTGTCAATTAATGCTTGTAGTTATTATTTTTTATTGTAGCAGTGAAGCCAGATGGAGAATATCAAAACTCCTAGGAAGTGAAAAATTGAAATAAGCTATTATCCTTTATCCATGTCTTATTTTACTTCTCTCTTCCTTTTCCTGTTTCTTTCTCTACTTTGCTGTTTCAATGGTGCAATCAGCAGAGCAGACAATTCTACAACGTGCACTTGCACCTGCTTATATAAGCCAAACTTCGCACCTCAGCTGTTTCAGCAACATCAAAACGGCCCAAGAGGATCATAGGGGAAGGGAGGAAAAATAAAACAAGACAAAATCAGAAAGGGAGATAAACCATAAGAGACTCTTGATCATAGGAAACAAACTGAGGGTTGCTAGAGAGGGGAGGGAGGTGGAGGGATGGAGTAACTGGGTGATGGGCATTAAGAAGGGCACGTGATATAATGAACACTGCGTGTTACATAAGACTGGTGAATTACTGACCTCTACCTCTGAAACTAATAATGTGTTATATGTTAATTAATTGAATTTAAATAAAAAATGTTTAAAAGATCAAAACGCCCTAAATTCCTTTTGTATTATTCAACACACCTGCTTTGCATTATGATTTTGTTTGCATATATGGAAATTGCCCTCTCCTTACACTAAATTTGCAGCCACAGTACAGCTTTTTACAGACACGATGACTAGAGACGTGCCCTGCCAGCCCAACTGAGATCACTCAGCTTCATTTTCTTACCTTCTGTGTAATGGAGATTCTGGGCACTTTGAATCCTTTAAAGATGAGGAAAAGAAAGCTAAATCCATTAAAATACAGAGCCAACCTATAAAAAATGACAATATCCACTGATAGAAAAACAAAAAAATATGAGAAGAATAAAGCTAATCCAGTTGTTTGCTTACCCCAAGAATCTGGCTGAATAAAAAGGCATAAAGCGGTGTGACCGACCCATTGACAGCAGCACCCACGGCCCCAAACAGCATGTAGGGCCACTCTGGAGCATTGAATTTCAGAATCCTCCTAACGGGGGCAGGTTCAATTTCTTCTTCCACAGGAATGTCCTTGTCCTTGAGGGGAGAAGGGTTATACTAGTCATCCTGGGGTATACTCAGACATTTTTGCACATGTTCTTTAATGATACAGCAGATTCTTTGGTATTCACAGATTCAAAAGTCATGGTTTGACTGGTTATGAGTGACCTCAAAGGTCTCTGAGATGTAGTGATAATTGTTTTGTAAGAAATGGATTTGAATTGTTTGAGACCATGCTGTGACTTGGAAGGGACACACTAGATGAGCACTCATCTAAAGGTGAGCATTTGGTTTTCATTTCACAATTAGATATATGTTAACTCTGAGGGAGTAATAAATATGTTGGATCTCTGAAAAAAGTAACCCCTCCAATTTAAAAAAGTTTTTTGTGCTATGGTAGTATTCACATATTTGAGGACTTGTAACACTTTCAAGGTATATCCCTCATAAATGGCAAAGTTCTATAGTCTAGTAATTGACTGAAGCTCCGAGGCAGGTCAGTGTATCTGAAACAAGGCACAGTAATCATCAAAATGTTTTAAATGGTGTCAACATTTATCATTTACTTGCTTTCTATAAAATTTTCCTTAATTAGTGCCCAGAAGTAAATGGTAATCCATTTGGGGCTTCTATGCTCTACATATTCTTTGCAAGAAGTGAAAAGTATTTTGATATTTCCCTATTTTGATCTCTTTAGTTGTCCTTGAAGTGTCTGAAGTAACAAATTATTTTCCTCTTGAAGGCAAATATTGTACTCAGAATCTTATCATGTTCACTATCATTTTTCCTCACTACAGATATTATTCATGCTTGATCTTTAAAACTGATTGTTCAATCGTTTGTTAAATTTATTACTGACTTCACTTAGGAAAGGATTTTAGGTGGCTTATATAGATTTTTGCATTTTTTACTTTTTCTATTAAAATATACTAAAAATATTATAACAAATTAACTACAAATCTATTTAATTAGTGCTCTCTTGCATGAATGCATAGCAATTTAACCTTTAGGTAGTAGAATGTCAGGAACAGACAACAGCAAGAAAATTCAAATAATTTCTCTTTGCTTCCAAAGTCAAAGACCACATTACTAATTCAGTTTAAAGAAAGTCTTGGGTCATGTTATGTCATTATCATTGCAAGCCAAATAGGGTGGAGGAAGGCAGCTTGGCTGGTGTTGGATTTCTTATTTCTTCCATTTCAAATTCTCTCTTGGCCTGCCCTCAACATTTGCACTTGTCACTATACATTCATGCAGCAAATCCTTCTGTTCAATAATTTCGCCTCTGACAACTTACTAACTCTAGGAAATCAATTCCAGGAAGGAAGTGGGGTGCCTAGGCAAGCATGAGTAGAACAAGCATAGAAAGAACAGGGTTCTTGGATGAGCCCAATGTAGCCACCTGTGGAATACATTGCCAAGCAATTTAGCTCTCTGGGGCTCAGTTACCTCATCCTCCAAATGAGATAGTTGGACTAAGTTGGGGAAGACAACTCTCTGTGGGTCTCTTGTGTTTCTGTACATCTTATGCAGTGGCATCGACTACATTTATTCAGACTATTTTTTCAAGGATGTTTGCATAGCAAATAGCCCTGGAGGAGAGAGATGAGATCTTCATCCCAAGAAAAGAGCAGATGTGTTTACTGCCAATTATAAAAGACTCAAGCTCCTCCATATCAGAATTCCTCTCCTGTAACACATCCCCTTCATTTGCTGGTATCATCTGGCCCTCTTTAAATATGGGGGTTGGGCTGGGAACCAGTGCAAATGATATATTCTGGTTACTACACTGGCCAAGAGTTATAAAATTACATGGGGCTCGATCCCAGGACCCGGAGTTCATGACCGGAGCCGAAGGCAGATGCTTACCCGATAGAGCCTGTCAGGCACCCCTCCTCCTCAGGTAATTCTAGTAATAAAGCCCAGTCTGTGAGATTCCCAAGAGTATGTAATCTCCAAGACTCTTTCTGGAGCTGAAATTCATAATCATGAATCCATGGTTATGAATTTGGAAAATGTCAGCTGTGCTGTACCATCCAGACACAGTAAACTCCAACATTTCCCAGAACCACTGCTCCACGAAACAGCCCACTCACAACCTTGACATGACAGAAATTTCCCTGGCCTTCTGATTCTTGAAGGTTTCCCTAGCCCTAAATAACAATACCTGAGACATTTAAAAACAATGTGAAGTGATTTTTTTCCCCTAGTAATTATCATTCCAAGATAAACTAACAAGAGGCAAATGTAATTGATATGAATAATTTTCTCTTGTCCCCTTTCACTAGATGTTTGACTTTAAGGGAAACTATCCCCTGACCCCCAAAAAGGTGCACCATCAAGCCTGAATGATGCAAAAACTAGAAAATCTGTCCCTGAGTAATTGACTTCTGATTGACTTATATGATATAGTTTAAAAAAATTGTAGGAGAATTTTTTTAAAAAAGAAGAAGAGTAGAAGAAGAAAACAAACTATAAAGCCATAATGTATAGAAGATTTTTTCCTTTGATTTTTGCAAAGCTGAAGACAAATTTAGTCATCTAAAAAAGGCTAAAGATGATTTATTCATCTTCCCTGTATTTGTGGCAAACCAGTAACTCACAGAGAGAGGAGAAATTATAAAAGTTGATGTGTTCCCTTATTGTAGAGTTCCTGCCTTTATCATAGCAATGTCAAGTGGCACCTTGCACATGTGCACAAGTAAAGAAGTATCCTGCTAGGAACCCTTGTGCAGGGAGGGGACGGTGGTTCTTGTTCATCTTTGCATCCATAACACAATACCTGGCACACAATAGATGTACAATCAATATTTATTGGATGAAAGAATAAGTGAAATTTTTATGCCCATGGTGCATACATGCAACAAAACATTTATTTTAAAAAAATACTGAGCTCTCTACTAAGAATGTGATTCAGTGGTAGACACTGGGCTTTCCTCAGTTTCCTTCATAGAACTTCCTACTTGAATCTTATGTCCTGCTTTCTATACTTTGTTGCATCGGTTTCTGCGTGCTAATCCATAAGCGTCTCCTGCCTCGATAATGACATTAAGATTTGATGATAATAGGGATCCCTGGGTGGTGCTTGCCTTTGGCCCAGGGCGCGATCCTGGAGACCCGGGATCGAATCCCACGTCAGGCTCCCAGTGCATGGAGGCTGCTTCTCCCTCTGCCTATGTCTCTGCCTCTCTCTCTCTCTGTGTGACTATCATAAATAAATAAAAATAAAAAAAAACTTAAAAAAAAAAAAGATTTGATGATAATAAATGGTAACTATGACAAAGGGGCAGATGTTCTCCAAATGGTCACATACTGAAAGTCATTTGTAAGGATCCTGTTTCTGTCCTGGTAAGCAATGCTCAAACCCTATCTTCTAAGTCAGCTGTGATGAAATGATGGGTTGCAAACCTTTGACCTGGACTTGAATTCCTATAGATTCTACTTTGTTAGTTTCCCTGAGAGAGAGGTCTTGATACCAGAGACTGACAGGTTTCCCCTCATCTTCCACTGAATTTTATCAGCCTTATAATTAAGATCTGATTCCACTTCTGGAAGCCCAAAGCACAGCCTGGGGAGTGGGAAGAAAGAAACTGCAGTCTTAGTTCTGTTCCCAGATAACTAGGAGACCTGGGATTCCAGTAACCCCACTTAGCATATGGAAGGACAAGCTTCTCATGCAACCATCTCTTCTATATGCTCAGTCAAAATTCTGAGAGACCACAAGGTGGAGATAATTCCTTTACATAAGTAAACTTTTTGCATTGCAGTAGAAGAACACTTCCCAAATAACAGATTGTGGTTAGAACTCCTCCATAGAATGAGAAAAAGAAAGGATTTTGCCAGTGTTTAGGCTTGTGGAATTCAGTTAACTTTTAAAATGCTTTAAAATCTACTTGGGATTAGAATATCCCATATATTTAAAGTGCTTTAAAATATTACTTGGGATTAGAAATTTCATAAATTAAATGGTATCGACCCTAATTCCACTGTTTTTGTTTGTTTGTTTGTTTGTTTGTTTGTTTAGAAAATGAGTTGGGGCACGTGGGTGGCTCAGTCATTTGAGCATTCAACTCTTGATTTTGGCTCAGGTCATGATCTCAGGGTCCTAGGATAAAACCCGACATTGGGCTCTGTGCTCAGTACGGAGTCTGCTTGAGGATTCTCTCTCCTTCTCCCTCTGCCCCTTCCCCCTCCTCAAATAAATAAATAAAATCTTAAAAAATTTTTTTAAATAAAAAAGTTATTAATTTAAATCTTAAAAACTCTAATATCAGAGCACCTGTGTTGCTCAGTCAGTTAACAAGCTGCCTTTGGCTCATGTCATGATCCTGGGGCCCTGGGATCAAGCCCCATGTCTGGCTCCCTGCTCAACAGGGAGCCTACTTCTCCCTCTCCCTCTGCTCCCCCTGCTTGTGCTTGCTCACACTCTCTCCCTCTGTCAAATAAAATCTTTTTAAAAATAAATAAAAATTTAAAACTCTCATATTGTTACCATACAAATGAGCAGCATTAATATAAGCATAAGATCTTATTTTCTTGGAGTTTGAGCAAGATCACACCGGCTTCCCTGTTATTTTTTCCCTCTCTTCCTTTTTCTCTCTTAACTGGAGAGAGAATATAAAATGGTATCTTTTAAACATTACACTGGTTTACATTCAATCGGGTTTAATTACTCCATTCTAATTTACAAGACTTTAGATAAGTAGACTATCATATGAAGCATTTTTATTTCTCTAAAACTACTCTTTATGTTTGATTTAGTTTTCATCTTAAACAGTTCCCTTCTGAGTTTCCTCAGCATCATGAGAACCCTGTGGGAATCTGATTTCCAGATCTCCAGGAATCTGATCTCTGCTGCTGTGCTGGGCTACCTGCCAGTTTCAACAGCAACAGCAGAATCAGATTTTCTTTTCCTTCCTTCCCTTCCTTCCTTCCTTCCTTCCTTCCTTCCTTCCTTCCTTCCTTCCTTTTTCTTTCTTCTTTCTTTTTCTTTCTTTCTTTCTTTCTTTCTTTCTTTCTTTCTTTCTTTCTTTCTTTCTTTCTTTTTTCTCTTGCTTTTGTTGCCAAATAGTTACAGAAACTAGAAAAAAAAACATAAAAAAGGCAAAAGTCAAATATGATTGGCACTGTTACATTTGAAATTTCAATGTGGTTCTTTGTCCCTTGGAGCTTTACCAGACTCCTTATAGGAGGCATCTTGTCATTATTAGTGGCAGCACCATGTACGTAAATTAAGTATCTATCTCTAGGTCTAGAAGAAGAGTTGAATCCTTAATGGCAAGATGCAGTAAGCAATCATGCTTGCTAAATGTTTCCTCTCTCTGTGATTCATCCTGCTGCTCCTGAGAAAAAGTGTTTCTCCGTGAAATTTATTTAAACCAACTGTATTGAATATGGAGACATTTATTCATTCCTAATGTACTAGAACCAAGAGAGAGCCTTAATAATCCTTCTGTCATAGTCACAAGATCATAAGGAGGATGTACTTTATTCCACATTTGTCACTGTGAACAAAGGTTTATAATTACTTCCAAAAGGATTCTCATTAAAAAAATTTTAAGGACAGTTTAAAATGTCATCGTGCCTAATGGATGTGCTCATAATTGAGATATCCTCTGACTGAGTTGCTTTGATAAATCTTGTGATTTGGGCTTTATCTAATTGTGGAAATTCAATTTTTCATCCTCTTTTAAAATCTCCCAATATCCTAATAGGTATAGGGCACTTACTTAAGTGCCCGAGGTGATACAAACATAAATAATATATAGTCACTAACTTTAAGAAGCTTATTATTTAGTAAGAGAATAAGACAACATGACCCCAAATGAGACTCAATAAGAAAGCTGTCATGAAAAGTTTCAAATGAAGAGTAGTGGGGGACTAAAAGTGACACTCTTGGGCTGAAGAATGAAGTGCAGACTTTAAGAAAGGCTTTGAGGAGGGGCATCTTAGGGGAAGTAGAGTGTACACAACAGCTTTGAGGACCTGCCTCCTTAGGAAGAAGAAATATTGCTGTATCTGTTGATTCCTCTCCTATCACTTTCGTTTCTGTAGTTTTTGAATTATATTAACATGAATAGTGTTATTTTAGATGTATCTTTAAAAAATTATGGTAAAACTATGTGAAGTAAACAACTGTCCATAAAACTTAATTTGTTTCTATCCTTTCAAAAATTGTGATAACTTGCATAAGAGCTAACTTTTTCAGATACCTTTGTTGAATAAACACTTGCCAAGGTTATTATAATTTAAGGAGGAGATTTAAAAATTTGAGAGAAATTGTTTTCAAGAAATTGTTTTCTTAAAAGCTTTTAAAATTATACACACATGATCAAATAACCTAAGTACATATTATTTGCCTGTGTCTGTTCAATGGTTCACCTAAAAACTACTGATTAACCATTATAGTCCAGTTTCAGTTACTAGATGTTCTTAACGTTATTAACTAATCTGCATTTCTTTTAACATATTTTGTAGAATTTAGAGTTTTCATCAGGTCCTCATGGGTTCTCCCATTTAATCTGACTTAATTAACATTACTCGATGCCTTGCAGACTCATTTTCTCAGGTTTAAATGTCATACAGTAGTCCCCAGGAAAGACTGCCTCCAATCCCCAAGAGCGACTGGTGCCTGACCTTTCTGTCTTCTTCATAAGTAGACTTATGATCTACAACAGCTAGTGGAGGTTCATGTGCCAGGTAAGAAAGCTGAGACTTGGAGCGTTGTCGGAGTGAAGCTCTGCAAATAAACAGAAAGAATGAAAGAGTCTGTAGATTATGGGCAGGTTGGAACAGGACTTAACTGGTGTTTCAGCTAACGTCACAAGTGTCCAATAAACAGAAATGGTTGGTAGGTCACATAGTAACCAGGTAAGGGAGCTTCCTGGTTAGGTTCCACAGAACTATTCTTGTGGCATTGCTAATTAAATTGGATACTCTGGGCCCCAAGCTAACCCTCTGATTCAGAATGTGTTCAAGGAGGGAGGGAGAGAAGGAGAAGAAAGCTGTCCTACCAGTCTACAAAAAAAAAAAAAGTCCAAGATTCAAATCCATTCCATATCCATATGGTATATTAATTGCTATCATAGCAATGGCCCACTGCCTTTACCTCCCTTTTGGTTATAGGTTGTAATCTTGATACCTGTTTCTCTCTAGTTATACCTGATGTTGACTGTAGTGCAAGGTCACCTGGATATAAATAAGCTAGTAGGAAGAAAATAGGGTCCCTGGTGAGATTTTCTTTAGGCTATGTACTGCCCTTAAAATTTACATAGTTAACAAATACCTTATTGAAATAAAATTTATGTGATGTGTTCATTCATTCATTCATTTAACAGAGGCTTGTTGGACATGTACGACATGCAGACCAACGCCTGGTGCTGTGGGATTACAGAGACTGGTCAATCAGCCTCTTCCCTCAAGGGGTTTCAAATCTTACAGAAGAGCAAAACATGTACCCCACTCTGATGGAAGAAAGAACGCAGCAATTGCTGTAAAGCAGGTTTGAATAGAAAGTATGAAAATTTAAAGGAAAAAAAATACATGGCAGGTGTTTCCATGAAAGGGTCTTGGAAGAGGTGGCTACGGTAGGACTTGGGTTTTTGCAAGAAAAGCATTTCTGGTGGAGAGAACAGTATAGATAGAAGCATGGAGACAGGAGAGAACATGGTTCCTTAGTCCATATACTTAGTACAGCGCAGATAGAAGAAGAGATTGGTTCAGTTGGTTTTGGTTTCTTTCCTGAGATTTCTGAGAAGGAGACTCCTACTCGCCTCTAGGTTAAACATCAAAGGAGGCAGCATTATTATGTCAAGACCTAATGAATAATGTCAAGATCTTTAAGGAAAGAAGCCTGAGAAATGAAGCAAAATGAAAGGGGGGAAAAGCAGAGCTGAGAAAGGAAGAGAAACTGCATGTATGTTAGACACCTGGATGAAGCTCCAGCCTTGCCTGAAGCCAAGCCATCCTTGGACAGCTTAGTTAGGTAAGCTGATTCTCTCCCTTTAAAAGTGAGAGCCGGTTGAGTTAAGTTTTCGGTCATCTGTAAGTGGAGTCTCTTTTTTAAAAAAAGATTTTATTTATTTATTCATGAGAGACACACAGAGAGAGAGAGAGGCAGAGACACAGGCGGAGGGAGAAGCAGGCTCCCTGGATAGAGCCTGACATGGGACTCGATCTCCAGGATCACACCCTGGGCTGCAGGTGGTGCCAAACTACTGCGCCACCAGGGCTGCCCTGCAAATGGAGTCTTAAGGGATAGGTGCAATGCTGAAGACTTGAGAGGAGGGTGTGTACATTATCAAAGCACCTAATCTAAAGTAAGAAAGTGGAAAGAGAGACCCATCCATGATCTCTCTCCCTCATTTGTATCCAGGTGAAGGTAGATGAAGACAAACATCAGGTGGTGCTTGCCTATTATACACGCTCATCTGGCCTTCTTGAGAAGGCTCTAACACACCACCTTCATCATTCTGTTCCCAGGTCCTGTTAGTGGCACTGCCACCCTCTTAGTCACCCAGGTTCAACAGGGGCATGTATCTCAAGTCTAACCTCTTCCTGACCTTGCACATTCACACTCTTGCCAAATCTCATTATGGTCAGACCTGAAACCACTCCTCACCCTGCCTCCCTCCTACCAAACTGCTCTCTGGGACACCCCAACTCCCTCCTACCTGGTCTGAGACTCTTCAGTAATAGAGTCACTTCTTTGGGTTACTTAACTGGTCAAGCAGTCTTCTTCAAAATGCATGAGGAACAGGCATGTGTCAACTGGACAGAGTGGAGTGCATGGTAGGGCTGAGATGCAAGGTCATGGGCCTACAGAGAAGCCCAGAGCACTGGAAACCATGGTAGAGTATGCGGAAAAGGAAATATGGTTGACATCCTCCCAGTTTTGAGCATGGCAAAACATATATCCTTGTTCCTTCTGATTTCTACTAGCTTAATCTTGTATTTCTTAAGTCTCTCTCTCGTTCCCTATTTTGCAGGCCACTCCACCTGTCTAGCATAGGCTGTCCCACCGAAATCATGGGCCTACCTGCCGGCTCCCTCTGGTCCACCCTAAACACCAGGGTTAAAGTTCTATTGCAGGCCTTTTTAGAAATTGAAAAAGTTGGCCAGTCCCTTTCTCAGAAGCTGCCTACCACTTATTGCCACAAATAAAAACAGCTAATTTGGGGGCTAAATATCTCTCCCACTTTGTCTCTCTCTCTCTTTCTAAACATTATTATTCAGGAAATTAGTTACTCTTATCCATTAAATTGTTCTCGAATCTAAAATATATTACTAAAGAAAAACTGAGCTGTCAGAAAGACCAAAGCCAAGGAAATAAGATACAAATTAACATTTCATGTAGTCATCTTTTAGCAAAAAAAAATCTGTCAGCATACACAATGAGATATTTTTAACAGACTTTCTTACTCAAACTTAAAAATCTTTCTCTGCAGGAGGTTAATAGCTACTTTCTGGGTGTAGATTGTATGTCTGGATTTCTCAACCTACTCACCAAAATGTAGAATTTTTGAGAACTAATAGCCAAATAGGAAATGTTTATATTAAAAATGGTTATTTGGTCCTAACAATAAACTGGAAGTAAACTACTTAGAACAAGTAGAATCGTGTTCAATTGAAAAGTTAAGAAAATATTTATTCTCTTGTTGACATGGCCATGAAATACATCATTTCCTCTTTCCACATGTGATTCTTTAAATATTAAAAATAAATCTGTGTTTGAATTACTTGGAGCTGTTACCTACATGTTTTATTTTAGGCCTCTTTAAACCAGTTTTCAATAAGCAATAAACTCCCTTGAAAAAGCAAGTCTTATAACTGAGCCTTTGCTCAGAGTACAGCCTTGAATTAAATATTCTAGAAATGGTAAAGGCAACAGTAAGGAAATCTGCTGTCACCCATTGTTTACGAACAGCCTCCTAACTTAGGGGGAAAAAAATCTTTCATGAATAAAAACAAAGATTTTGGGCAGAATTCTTCTTAATATGTGACTTTTAACATTAAAAGAACTACTTTACTGAAACTTTTAAGTCAAGACAAAAGACTAAAACTTACAGTCTTGCTAATAGCATATTCCAAAAATATGTTTGAAGATCAATACCCCTATATTCATCCAATATTCATTCATTCATTATTTATTAAAAATAAATAAATAGCTGGGGTTTAAGGAAATTCTTTTCAAATGCTAAAAAAATACATTTTTTATTTTATCTAGTTAAGAAATGATTTGAATTCCGTTGGGTCACTCTGGAAGCGGGAATATTTGTAATTCAATTGTAGCTCAGTAGGTGAAAGAATGTACTTAAAGTCATGAACTTGACCTCCATGTACAACAGTGCTTTATACATGGTTAGATATAGTGGACAAGACCAAACAGATTTTTTAAATACCCTTTCTCAGTTCAATGGACAACATTTTGATTGTAAAGCACCTCTATCATGACCCTACCCACAGTAAGATAAGAAGTCAAAGTTAAAAAAAAAAAAAAAAAAAAAAAAAAGAAGTCAAAGTTAAGCAAAAAAATCCCCATGAATTGGAGACAGAAATGTCAACCTAGCAACCAAGGACTCATTTGCATGTTCATATGACATGACTACGCTCAAGGCTCCGCTGACTGAGATATTGTCTGAGGATCATAGGTGCAGAGGGCTCCTAAGAATATTTAAAAACCTTAAAATCTGTCCGATGGCTTCAGCTTACCTTAAACTAGACTGGTAGCTCCCTCTGCAAAAGGTCTGTTCATTGTCAAGTGAGACCCCATCAGTTTCTTCTTCTCCTATTTAATACGACATCAACAATTCCTTAGTATATACAATAAGGAGAACCATGTCAAAGTAAAACTACTTACTGTGCTTGCCTGGCCTATCATTACTATATCTGGTGCTAAAACATTTTATTAACTTCATTGTGACAAGTAAAACTTAGCACCTATCCAACACCTTCTAACAAAAAAATTTCAAAATACTCAGTAGGAAGTTCCTGGCTGGCTCATTCCAAAGAACACACAACTCTTGGTCTCAGGGTCATGAGTTCCAGTCCTACACTGAGCAGAGAGATTACTTAAACAAACAAACAAACTTAAAAATACTCAGTAGGATTGACTCTCTTGAACTGTGTGATACCCTAGGTGTTATCTCCAACAAATAGATATCTGATAGCATGAATCATAAAAAACTCAAGGGAAGCCCACTGGAGAACATTTCTATGGTAGATTCACCAAATAAAAAAAAACTTTTCAGAATAAATCACATGTATTAAATATATGCAGTAGTTTTACCCATTGGAGTTTAGAAATCGAGATATGATATGGTAGAGAAAGCTTGGAGTGGTTGATTTTTTTTTTAATTTTTTTTTTATTTTTATTTATTTATGATAGTCACAGAGAGAGAGAGAGAGGCAGAGACACAGGCAGAGGGAGAAGCAGGCTCCATGCACCGGGAGCCCGACGTGGGATTCGATCCCGGGTCTCCAGGATCGCGCCCTGGGCCAAAGGCAGGCGCCAAACCGCTGCGCCACCCAGGGATCCCTTGGAGTGGTTGATTAATGTAGGTTGGGATAAGTTACTAAATCTGAAAATTCAGACTTAAAAAAAAAAAGGAAGCACTAGGGACTGAAGTATCTCTCTTTAATGAAAATAAGCATCACGGTTTTTAGTCATTGATTAATTTACTCGGTCAGTAAGAACACAGGTCCCACTGTGTGCAAGACACTCTAGGAAGGCTCTCCTATTTGCAAAGTAGGGGGCAGGGAATTAGGGAGGTGAAATTAAAATTGTCTTCCACACAAAACCTGGGTTTTAGCTCTTTGACTTGATCAAGTAATGGAACCTCATGAGCTTCTGTTCTTTCTATATGATGCCTTCAAGGACTTTTGGGAGAACAAATAAGACAGTGTATATTAAAATGCATAGAAATCCATGAAACTATTAGAGTTAACAAACATAATGCTTTATAGAGTGTACAAATGTAAAGGGAAAGGCACTTGCCCCTTATGCCTTCTGCATTAGCAGTCGGCTCTCCTTGACTCTGCAAAGTCACCAGAGTGAAGTAAACTCCTTTCCTTTCCAACAGTTCCTCATGGCTGCCTCTTTCCACTGCTGTGCCGTGTTCAAAACCAATAATGACATCTGCAGCTCTGACTGTGGACAGGCGATGAGCAACCGAAATGATCGTATGTCCCTGCTGAATCTGCAAGAATGTACAGTGCACCGTTAGCCAAACAGCAAGACAGAGCTGACGTTGACCTTTGGATGGTCTCAGAATCCATAAGTGAGTCAGAACCTTGGTCCTTGGAAAACCCTCAAATGCGCTCTGCAGACATTAGCAAAGACCAGCACACTTTATCAAGGCCACAAACACCCCATACATTGGTCCAGTTGCTAGCTATCAATCAATAGCTAAAAACAAAATGGGAATTTTTGAAATCACATATTATAAGTTTAACAAGATATAATAAGATTAAAAATTTTGCATTTGTAGCTTTTGGAAACAAACCTTACTGACTTCTATTCGACTGTGAAGAACATTCTAGTCAGTCAGGATTTTCTAAACAGTCACATTGGATACGCTGACCCACACAGGCCTTCTCTCTCCCTCCCTCTCCATCCCTCCCTTTTCCCTCTCCCTCCTCTCTCAGTGAGCTGCCTTTCCTACAACACATCTCCACATGGTCTTGTAAAAGGATCTCAGCTTTTCAACAAACCTTACTCAGTGCCTCTTGTACCATGGCTTCACTCTCATTGTCCAGTGCTGAGGTGGCCATGTCCAAAAGCAGGATCTTGGGGTTTCGGACAAGGGCTCTGGCAATGGCTACTCTTTGTTTCTGGCCACCACTCATCTGGCCTCCTCCTTCTCCAACAAGAGTGTCAAATTGCTAGGAAGAAGGTGACACCGGTAATGAAGAGGAACAACTTGGTGGCTCCTGGCAGTAATCATTACAAGATCCTTTCTAGTTTCCTTCTCAAGCATGAATTTTTACAGGCCCAACTTTCACTGAAAGAAATACCCTTTCCTGAAACATGTTACTGTCTGATCAATATTTGTGTGTAAGATAATCACTTTATTCTTGGGGCACCTGGTGGCTCAGTCTGTTAAGCGTTTGCCTTCAGCTCAGGTCATGATCTCAGGGTCCTAAGATGGAACCCCATGTCAAGCTCCCTGCTTAGCAGAGGATCTGCTTGTCCCTCTCCCTTTGCTGCTCCCCCACCTTATGCGTTTTCTCTCTCTCTCTCTGCCAAATAAATAAAATCTTAAAAAAAAAAAAAAGAAACTGATTTATTCTTTTATTCCCAGATTCACTGGGCTGTATGTCTCTCCCCAGCTCAACTTCGAATAAAATGTTTACACCAAGGTAGAGGCACCTGAGTGGTTCAGTTGGTTGAGCATCTGACTCTTGATCTCCGCTCAGATCTTAATCTCAGGGTCCTGAATTCAAGGTCTGTAATGGGCACCACACTGGGTGTGGAGCCTACTTTAAAAAAAAAAGTTTCCACCAAACTAAAAGTTGATCAGGGCCCTGAAAACCCATTTTAAAGGGTTAAGGCACCTATCAAATCTTCCCTCTTTTCTCTAGGTAAGCAACACAGAAAAACACAACACTTAAGCTGTCTCTATTTTGCAAATGAAAGATCAAACTAGCTGAACAATCATTACCACTGACAGCAAATAGTTACTGAGCATCTTTCATGCCTAGCATTATATTGGAATCTCACAATGGTGTCAAGCTCTTGTCTTGTTTATTATTAACCAACATGAGTTGAGCATTTACCATGTATAAAGTAGGAAGTTGAGCTCTTTACACATACTACCTCATTAGTCCTCACAGATGCCCCATGAGGTAGGTGCTGCTGTTCTCCTAAATCAATGACTAAGGAAATGCTGGGATATAAAGGACTAAAGTGACTTGCCCAAGTTTCTAGAGCTTGCAAATGGAGAAACTGGGATTTGTGTGGAGGCAGTCTGATTTCAAAGCTTTATACTCTTTATCACTGGACTATATTATGCTCACAACATTGATCCTACTCACACAAGTAATCTAGAAGGCTGAATAGGAAAGGACTCTGGAGCCAGACCACCTGGGTGTGAACCTTGATTCTCCTGCCTTGAGCAAATTATTTGACCTCTTAGAACCTTAGTTCTCTCTTTATAGATGGAAATAATAATAGTAGCTGCCAACAGGATGGCTGTAAGGGTTAAATGAGATGTGAAGTGCTTAGAACAGTGTCTGGTAGGTAGGTAGTAAGCACTATAGATATGCTAAGTGGTAATAACAGCTCTTTTTTGACCTAGCAGACCAATGGCCATAAAATATGTATAATAATATGGAGTTGGTTTTTGTTGTCACTGTTGTTTAAAATGAAGATAAATGAGGAATTTTTGAATATGTTAGATAGAGTACTGAGGTATTAACTGTCTAAGCATAGTATTAGCTGCCTAAGCACAAGAAAAATTTTAAAAAATGACATTGGTAGGCATCAAATGAGCATTGTGTAAGTCATTGCCACATAACAAATTTATCAACTGCTTAGACAAATGCTTAACAGATGGAGTAAGAAGATTGTGTCTATGTCAAAGGGAGATTTTAAAAGAAAGTTTTCCTGTTTGGTAGATTTTTAAAGTATCAACAACAATATGTTTTTAGGCAAAGAGGAAGACTCATGGTACTTTTCCAGGAATGAAACCTGACATGGCATTAAGAATTTAATGATTTAGGATTCAAATGAAAAAGAAATGCATAGTATTGTGTAACTTTTTCTTTTTTCCTTTTACAACTTCTGGGTCCCCCCCACCCCCCGGGATGAGAGGCTAGGGGTACCTCTGGCAGGTCCATGATGAAGTTGTAGGCGTTGGCTGCCTTGGCAGCTCGAACTATATCTTCCATCGTTGCATCTTCTCTGCCGTAGCGAATGTTCTCTGCAATGGTGGTGGAGAACAAAACGGGCTCTTGCTCCACTATCCCAATCTGCGTTCTAAGCCACTGAATATTAAGAGAGCGAATGTCATGGCCGTCCAAAGTCACCTAGAGAACATAAGCATGACATCACATCTCTTGGAGTCCTTCAGGGTTCTGAATCAAAATGTTAGGTTGTACTTGACTATGGGGAGAAATAACAGAGACCCACAAGATTATAGCAGAAATAATTCCTCCTATAAAGAGGTCTTTATATAGGAATGACGATATATAGTTGAAATCAAGTATAGTGATAAAATAATTCATTGTAAAAATACAAATAACGTAAAGGTCACTTAATTTAAATGATTGGCCCAGGAATGGAAAAGAAATTAATTCTTCAATAGAGTCAAGTCAGTTATTCACCATGCTTTGAATATTTTTATTATCTTTTGACTTGTGACCTAAAATGGACTTCAAAAGCTACAGAGAAAATAAGAAATGATCCCCATCTTGTATGCACTGCTTTACAGTAACTCTTACTTTCTGGCCAGATTCATCAAATAGCACTTTGCTGTTCAAAAATAATTGAAACTGTAAGTGGGATAAGCAAAAATTACGATTAGAAAAAAAGCAAAAATCTTACATCAGGAAACCATGATTTTTATATATTCAGAGTGTCGTTATGCTGGTATGTAATAAAGAATACCCGGAGGATGAAATGTGTGTCCCAAAGAAGAGTTCCATTATGTTTGTCATATCAGTGTAACAGTGCATCCATCATAGAGAACATTTTGCATTGAAGCCACTTGATATATAGTCAAATGATTCTATCTCAAGGGATCAAGGAGAAGTTGACAAGAATGACATTGAGAGTGTAGAAAAAACAGAGCTTTTGGCATCTAATAAACCTGGGTTCAATTCAGAGGCAAGTCTCACTCTTTGTGACTCTGCTTCCTTATTTATAAAATGAGCATATATACCTTGGGGGTCATTTTGGAAATAAGTACTCATTATCATAAAGTACTTGACATACGTGATAAACAAATGGCAATTTTGTATATTTATTTTCTTAGTTTCTATGTTTATAGGCAAATAAACACAAGGAAAAAAAGAGACCAAGCAGGTTGTGAAATTACATGATATCTTCAAAATCTAAATTCTTGAAGCAGTAATCAATCACTCTGTTCATTCTGGCCATGCAACCTTTCCTATACTTAGCATTTGGAAAACTTCAAGAGACAAGAATGATTTTGTTATAACACAAAGAAGGAAATGGAAATATGAGTTCACTGAAGAGGCAGCAATACCATTTTGAATGTATCTGCACATTTAGTTACATCACTGAATGAACAGGCTGGTCATTCATTAAACATGGCCACCATGCAGGAAATCAGTCCAATCAACTCAGTCAAAAATCACTCAGTCAACTCTGCAAGGGTCAGAACAGTCTCAGTGTGTGCTAGGCCTTTGTGTTTGACCAGGGTATCTCCATTTGCACTCTCCCATCCCCATGTATAGAGAAGTTTCTGGAAGACACACACCATGCCTTCACTGGGGTCATAGAAACGCTGAATAAGCTGCAGGGCTGTGCTCTTCCCAGATCCGCTGGATCCTACCACAGCTGTCATCTCCCCTGACTTAATGACCATGCTGAGGTTATTTAAAATCTGTAGAGGAAAGAACAGAACAATGTTTGGATTGTCAGCAATTAGACTTGTAAGTTCGGATGCTTTGCGAAGATACTACCTTTGTGTTTACTTATGCCCTCAAAACCATAACTATCCATATCCATCAATAACCAGAAAGTTAGTAAACAGTGCCTAGGATGATGTTTGACCATTTAGCACATGACTCATTAATAAACCAATGGCGGGTCCAAGAAATAAAATGATATGTAGTAACACTGTAAATAAGTCATGCCAACTTTTAAAAGTATGCTCCAGGGGCATCTGGGTGGCTCAGATGGTTGGGCGTCTGCCTTCGGCTCGGGTCATAATCTCCAGGTCCTGGAACTGAGCTCCACATTGGGCTCCCAGCTCAGCGGGGAGTCTATTTCTCTCTCTCCCTCTGCCTCCCCCACCCTGGCTTGTGCTCTCTGTCTCTCTCAAATGAATAATAATAAAAAAAAATCTTAAAAAAAATAAATAAAAGCTTGTTCCAGAATCTACATTTAAAACATTTCTGAAAATAAATAAATAAATAAATAAATAAATAAATAAATAATTTCTGATATACTAGGATGCCTCAAGGAGATTGTCCCAATTGGGTAAGGAACAGGAGCCATCAAGTTAGAAATATAATACTAATTTACTGATTGTGGATTAACAATAAACTAATTTATAAATTTTTTTAAATATTTTTTTCTTTTATTTATTTATGATAGTCACAGAGAGAGAGAGAGGCAGAGACACAGGCAGAGGGAGAAGCAGGCTCCATGCACCGGGAGCCCGACATGGGATTCGATCCCGGGTCTCCAGGATCGCGCTCTGGGCCGAAGGCAGGCGCCAAACCGCTATGCCACCCAGGGATCCCATAAATTTTAAGCTATCGTACATTTGTATTGCATGCAAACATATTATCTGAAAAACTTTCCCTAACAAGTATCTGTGGTGTGTGTTACATTTAAAGCATTGTTAACGGTAGAGACCAACTGCTGGTAGATCTAGAAAGGGAAGAACAAGTAGCTAATTCATAAGCATCTGTTGGATGTTTTCACCCATTCAGTGGTAATTTTTATCTTTACCATGTAAAGGGGGCTTGGGGTCCTTCGTGTGACAAATCTCACATCTTTCAATTCACACTAGAGAGTCAGGCTTGCAAATATACCTTCACCTACTGGACCATATTGGACTGTAATCTTCTCCTAGGGTGGGTAGGCACTTTGTGTGCCTTTCCTCATTACAGCCCAGTACAGTGTGGCACCCAGCAGGGCTAAACACACACAGGTCTAAATAAGAGCTTATTAAAACAAACTCCTGGTGCTGGGAACAGAGGGTAAAACCAGAATGAAATAAATGTATTTTCATTCAACTGGTATTTGTGAAACAGCTAGTATGAGCTGGTTCTGAATAGATATTATAAAGCAAGTTTTTAAGCATCCACTGAAAAATCTTTACTGAGTGAATACTATCTAGTGGTTTATCTTTCACAAGGCACTTTAACATATGTTGTGACATTTAATGTTTCCATTTAATGTTTCCATATGTATGTGATATGTAACAGTAACAGAAGATATATTTCAGCAATTTAGTATATATATATGTCTAATGTATGTGTGTATGTTTGTGTGTGTGTATGTCTGTGTTTACCTACATTTTAGGTATGTAGCATCAGAATTAAGTTGCATAGGATTTAGTTCCCGTAACAGAAATATTATTAAAAAAGGATGGCTAGAGAGGTATTCTGTTAAAAATTAGGAAAAAGGGGATCCCTGGGTGGTGCAGTGGTTTGGCGCCTGCCTTTGGCCCAGGGCGTGATCCTGGAGACCCGGGATCGAATCCCACGTCGGGCTCCCGGTGCATGGAGCCTGCTTCTCCCTCTGCCTGTGTCTCTGCCTCTCTCTCTCTGTGTGTGTGACTATCATAAAAAAAAAAAAAAAAAAAAAAAAAAATTAGGAAAAAGTCTCATTTCGAAGTCAAGCTATTCAAGGAGAGCAGATCCTGATTTTCCCGGAGAGTTCATTGCTTTTAAAGATACTTGCTGTGGGGGACCCCTGGGTGGCTCAGCAGTTTAGCGCCTGCCTTCGGCCCAGGGTGTGATCTGAGATCGAGTCGCACATCAGGCTCCCTGCGTGGAGCCTGCTTCTCCCTCCGCCTGTGTCTCTGCCTCTCTGTGTGTCTCTCATGAATAAATAAATAAAATCTTTTTTTTTTTTTTTTTTTAAGATACTTGCTGTGTAGGTGCAGGAAAACTTAATTTTCTTCATCATGTGCCCTGGCAATCACGTAGCACAAGACACATGAGCATGAGGTCACAAGATTACCTTTCCTCCCATGACTGATCTCATGACCTTTGTGAAGTTATACACAGGAAGTAAAAACTACAAAGGCACCAGCTTTTCTTTGCCAGAAGTACCCTGCCCACGCAGTGTTCTGACGTCTACATCTGCACTTCTTGATTGTTCTGATTGCCTTGTAGTTTGTTTTCAGCTTATACTTACAATGACAGGCCCTGCCACTCACTTCAGCAGAGGATCCTCCTTCACCTGACCTAACCTGAATGTCCTCACCAGAGGAATCTGCACAGTGTTGTTGCTGTAAAGGAATGTGACTTGTTGACTGTGAAATGACATGATGCCTAAGGATACTTCCAGAGGAACATGCTTCTGATCCTTCTTCCTAGAAATTGTCATGCTTTAGAAAAATGATTAATCTGTGGCCCTGGATATGAATCGTCAAAGAAGAAAAAATGCTGCTGTTCCTGGGAAAACAATGAACTCTTACCTTCACCTCTGGTCTGGAAGGATAGTGGAAAGTCACATTATGGAATTCAATTTCACCCTTAATTCGATCCAGCTTGTAGCCATCCTCTGACATGCAGTCAATGATGGGTTTCTGGAGCAGAATACAAAAGGAATACAGCAACAACACATATATATGCACTTATTGTCCATCTTGATTTGAATTTACTCATAAAACAGAAAAACAATTCGGTAAAACACTACACCAAAGTTGCTTCCACATTAACTATTAATCAATAATAGTAATAATACTAACAGTTACTGAGATATTAATATGAAGTATTATATTACTAGATATTAATAGTATTGGGATATTATATTACATATATAATATATTAATAGGTAATCAAACATATACACATAATTAATTTATAATTAGTTATCAATATGAAATGTCAATATATAATTTATATATAACTTCACATTAATTACATCTAGTTAATTTAATTTTACTATTTGTTGATATACTACTATGACATAATATATTTATATTATTAATACATAATATTAATTATATAATACATAATAACAATATAATAATATAATATACAGTATTTATCTACAATTATATTAGTATATAATATATTCATATTATTATATATTATTATATTATTGAGATCCCATAGAAGACAATTCACAAGGTATTTTAATGTGGTTTTGTCATTTATGTAATTGTCACTATAACCTAACTAGACAGGTGATATGCTCAATTCTTCAAATGAGGAAGATGAGAACTCTCAGAGAGGTTAAGTATCTTTCCTAAGGCCACACAACTAGTCAGCCAAGCTTGGGTCCAATAGTACTCTACAACTGAGTACCTATCATAAATGATGATTAAAACTAACTGAATGTCTTAAATGGGTCCCTCAAATACTACCAATTTTCAGTTGTTATGCTGAATTTCATCTCTGTTGTTAGTAGTGTGAGCCTCATCTGGAATTTAACCATTCTAGTTAATCAGAAAAGAGTGAGGGCCATCTCCTGCTACCAGAACACTCCAGGGTCAGCTTCATTCCCCTTCTACACTCGGGAAAGAAATTCATGACCATATCTCTATTTGGGACAAGAGTGTAATCTGCTTTCTTCCTTTTGGGTTTCTAGTAAAGATAATAAAGCAATTATTAAATGCCTTAGTTTTTTGTAATAGTTTCAAAGGCCTTTTAGACTCACCATCTTATCTGAGCATATAACAACCCTAAGAATGAGGTAGAATTTGGATAGCTCAATGTGTCTATGTGGTTTTCAACAATCTGTTTATACTCCAATATGTGAAACTCTCAAATATAAAGCAAAGTGATGAATAATTTCCCTGGGCAGGTTATATGCTTCATAAATACTTCAGATTTAGGTGACTAAAGAAACACCTCTGGATTTCCAGGGCTTCCAGAGAAGAACATCTTGCCTTCTTCCACCTTCTATTCTTGGATTTTCACTTTCTGGCTAGACCTCCAATGTGCTTCAGAAGATTACCCAGGAAAATCCTAGCTAGGCTACCAAAATCCTATACGAGCTTGTAGAGACTTTCTGTCACGTTTAGAAGATAATCCAAACTTATGAACTTGGCCTTACAATCTTGCATGATCTGGCCTTTCCTCTCTCCAGCCTCTGTGCTCCTATTCACGCTGCTCAGACACAGTGACCTCATTTTAGGTCCTCGGATTCATCAATCCTCTTCCAATCCGGGGGCATCTCTTGCAGGAACAGCCTCCTTGCTCTCATTTCCCGTGCGCTGCTCCTCCTCTAAACCTCACTGTGCCTGGCTGACTCTTCTGGGCTTCTCAGGGCATATACTACCTCCTCAGAGATGACATTACTGGCACCTAAAGACTCCTTCTCCCACCCCAACTGTTACCACCCTATTTTATTTCCTTTATTGTACTAACATTATCCCATCTTTGAGTGTACTTATGTCTTTTTTTAACTTCCATTTTTCCCTGAAGTAAGTTGGGTTTCAGGTGTACAGTATAGTGACCCAACAATGACACACACTACCAAATGCTGGCCAAGGTAAGTGTAATTACCTTCTGCCATCACACAAAGTTATTACAATATTATTGGCTATGTTCTCTATGCTGTACTTTTCATCCCTGTGGCTTATTTATTTTACAACTAGAAGTTTATCCCCTTCACTCCATGCCCCTAGCCTCCTCCTCTCTGGCAACCACCAGTTTGTTCCCTGTATTTATGAGTCTGTTTCTAGTATTTTGTTTGTTCATTTGCTTTGCTTTTTGGATTCTCCATATAAGTGAAATCATGTGGTATTTGTCTTTCTCTCTCTGACTTTTTTCACTAAGCAAAATACCCTTTAGATCCATAAATGTGCTTCCTTCTTTTTTGCCTATTTTCCAGTATGATAGGAGAGCAAGGGCCTTATTCACTCTATTTCACTCCCGTAGTCCCAACTCAGTATGGGATCTGGCTCATGACTACCCTTATTAAGTATTGCTGAATTAAGAGCATTGTGGTATTCCCTCATATTTTTTAATATTAAAATATTAATTTTTAAATTTTTAATTCCTCAGAAATTCATTTTTCTCCCCACGCCCAATCTGCTCATGGCCTTTATTTTGGCTTTTACATACCCGGTCTATTGTGTGAAAAATGCTGGTGGCTGCTGCACGCCCAGTTGCAAAGGCTTCCAGACAAGAAGATGCATTGCCAAGATTTAAAGCTCCTAATAGAATACTGAGGAAAATCTGAAATGAAAAGAGATAAACACAGTTTTCATGTGTTTTTGTCAATTTGTAAATAGTGCTATCATTTGAGCTCAGATGTTTCTCAGAAATATTCCTCCATGGGAGTTTGAAACCTAAATAGCTCTTTAGAAATACCTGAATAGTTTTGGCTCTGTAAAGTATCTCCATTTTTTCTATTATTATGGTTTAAAAGACTACATTTATTTTTAATTGAACACCTATGTGTAGAACACTACACTACAAGAGTGTAGAACACTATTCTACAAAGAAGAACATATTTTGAAATGAGTAAGAGGTCTAAGCAAGGCAGCATATAGACACAAAGTGAGTTAGAGTAGTGATAGGATAATTCACTTTGTAATATAAACAGCCTTATGTAGCCTTCTTCAATAAAGACAGTATGATTAGCTTGATTTTCCTAGAGATTGGTACCTGTAATACAGGCTTGCTACTACTGCTGTGTTATTGCTACTAGTGGACTATTACTAGGATAACTGGATAACTACTACTACTACTACTACTACTACTACTACTACTTTTGCTAAGGTATATTTCTAAGCTCTTTATCTGTGTTACTTCATCTAATCCATGCAACAGAAGAAAAAACCAAGTTGTATGGAGGTTCCCTAACTGACCCTACATTACAACATATATTAAGTGGTAGAGCAGTATTTGTACCCAGGCTATTGACTGACATTCTGTCCTGCAAATAGGCCCTTCTGCTGCTCATGACATGCGGTTGCTATGGCCAGGTCCCTGTGCAATGCTGAGGAAGCTGTCCTTTACCTCACCAACCCTGTCATTTCATTAAATTAGGGGAAGGCAACTTGAGCATGAGCAGATGTTCCTACCAAATAGCACTCTGTGTTTATCAGTGCTCTTTATAAAGGAAGAGGCAATGGGGCAAATTGTCACGTGCCTTTGGAGGAGCAAAAGACTCCTTTTGACCAAATGGATGCTAGTCACATGAAGCTCATGGAGGATGTTTCATTGGGCACCCTCCGTCAGGGACAAGAGTTACTTGCTGAGCTGAAGATTGGCTGCTGCCTGAATGTAGTCTTCTTTAGGCAGTCAAATGAACCTAGTCTATAATGGCTTCCCTGCTTTCTTTCAGTCTTGTGTCTGGACCACGAGACTCCTCAGAGCCTCCCAGCTACCTCCCTTCCTCTCCAGTAACCTGCATTCCACATATCATGATGATGTGCAACAGTCCCCTCTTGCCTTCTCCCTGAATTCCCCACTCCATGTGTGGGATATTCTCTCTTCATCATTCTTGTTCCTTTTCCTTAGTTACAGCAGGTAGTTCTTCCCATGGTCAGATTACTTCATCTCTCAAGCCCTAAATTTCTTTATCTGTAACACAGGGGTTCTAAAAGCATATAACTCATGGGACTTTTATGAGCATTAAATGTAATGATTAGTTGAAAGGTGATTAATCCAGTGTTAGACACATAAATAATAGTGATGATGCTGAAAGAAGTAAGATTCCACACGAGGAAATGATACGGTGAATAGACAGCACAGTACTTCTCTAAGTTGGGTTAAGACCACCTTTATCAGACCACCTGAGCAAAGGAAACCTTTCACATGTCCTAGATCAAGGATCAGCAAACATTTTCTATAATGGGCCAATAATAGATATTTTAGATTTTTTAGGCCATAAGGGCTCCAAAGCAATTACACAACTCTGCTACATACTATAAAAACAGCCAGAGACAAGAATGAACAAATAGTTGTGGCTGTGTTCCAATAAAACTTTATTCACAAAAACAGGCATCAAGTTAGATTTGGCTGGAGGGCCATAGTTTGCAGACTTCTGCTCCAGATTCTAGATTGAATCACGAGGGACCTAAGCTGAGGTTGGCAGTCAAACCCTGCTCAGCCTGGCTTTGCGAATGTCTCCCTCAGGGTACTTCGGGAGATTGAGTGAGACAGGACTGAAGTATGTACCTAATATTATCACAATAGCTAGCACCCAGGGCACCTGGCTGGCTTAGTGGTTGAGTGCCTGCCTTTGGCTCAGGTCAGGGTCCCGAGGTCCTGGGATCGAGTCCTGCATCAGGCTTCCTGCAACGATCCTGCTTCTTCTTTCTTAATTTAATTTAGTTTAATTTAATTTAATTTTTTTTATTTTTTTAGGAGACTGCTTCTCTCTCTGCCTATGTCTCTGTCTCTCTCTCTGTATCTCTCATGAATAAATAAATAAAATCTTTAAAAAAAAAAAAAAGCTAGCACCCATTCCCAGACCATCATTTCCCACCCCAAACGTTGTACACTAGCCCCTTGGACAGCAATGTGGAACGAAGAAAGGCAAAAGAGATCACTGGGGACCAATCTATCCATGGGTGTGCTGTACTTGGAAGCAGGATCCAGAGGCAGGAAAACAGTGGTTAATGAGTCAGACCCAAGAGGCACAGTCACGTGTGTTTATATCCCACTCCAAACCTCTTAGCACATATTTTTCAACCTCGTGGCTCCATTTTGTTTTTAATTAGTAGTATAATGACATCAATACAGAATGAAATTTTGATATGACATATAGTATTTGCATGAAATATGTCACTGAGCGCTTGGTACCTTATACATGTTACTTTATTCCTGATATTATTTTTTATTATTGAGTCCTGAAACCTGGCAAGCATGAAAGAGCAGCCTTCTGCACTCTTCAATTCCCTTTCATCTTCTCTCCTAATAGATCACAGAGTTTGTTTTTTAGTCTGTGTGCAAGTGATACTAATCACAGTCATTTACATGAACCATTTACCGTATATGCTCAGTTACCATACAGCCAATAATGATTTTGTGTACCAAAAAAATATATTTGATTAACCTAATTATTAATTAGTTTAGTGGATTAATACACTCAACTCGGCTCATGTACACTCAGACTTCATAGTTTGCTACTCAGAAGTATGACCAAAAATGTGCCTGCACACATGAGTGAGACAAAGAAAGAGATGAAGGAGCAGAGGAAAGGAGAGAGAAAGAGAAAGAACAATCAATGGTTATACTGTTAATGGAGATCTCTCATTTTCCCAAAGGTGTATTTCTTAAGGTGTAAGCAGAGGCTTGCAGGAAGGCATTAGGAATAAGAGGTAAGGTTAATAATTGATGATTAAAATGTTAGAGACACACGGGATGTCACATCTGCACATATTAAGTACTCTCTCAGCCTAATTATTTACAGAATACATAGACAAGAGTGGACACCTGAAGCTGAGGAGTGTCTAGTTAGTTAAACGAGGAGGCCATTAGGCTGAGGTTGATTTATTGCCTCAATAGCTTCTATGAGCAAACCAAAATCTAAGTGCAAATGCCTCCATTAAGAAATAAAAAAAAAAAAAACCTAAGGAAAAGCAATCACGAATGGTCAATCACGCTCCCCCAGGCAAGGTAACTGCTTAAACTGAACAGATCAGACAATCTTTTTGCTTTGCTTCTGCCTCTCCTCTATAAAAATAATTCCCCTGCTCCTGTGGGTAGACAGTGGCCTCTCATCACTTCTGGTTTGGTGCTGCCTGATTGGAATTATTTTTGCTTAAAAAAATCTCCTACTCTCTCTCTGTGTCTCTCATGAATAAATAAATAAAATCTTTTTAAAAAATCTTCTAAAAGTTTTAATATGCCTCAGTTTATCTTTTAACAGAACCATAAAATCGGATTCCTGCTAGAGAGAGTAATCAAAGGGTTTTTAAATTCAGCATTTACAATTGGAATTGTGTATTATTTGACTTCCAATTTGTCAATTCATTTTCCCTCTGAACTGTTACTTGTGCACATCTCTGTCCTCTCCTTGCAGGCATGGAATGAAAGGAAGAATGTCTTTTCTCAGCGCATCTTTTTCTGCAGAATGAGCAGATATAAGCAGCTGGGACTAAAGTCAACTACTAAATGTTGAAAGTTCCTAACAGCCATTAGATCAGTAAAGACAAGGGACTTCATAGTCAGGTTTCAGATCTGTAATATTTTCACTGGTTTTTCAAATGTTCACAGCTATATTAGAGTTGTTAAGAAAGTGGTTAAATTACAATAATAGCAACATTTTCCATCTATAGTTTCAAAAGACACTTTAGCATGTCTTATCATACTTAATTTTTTAAAACAAAGTTCAAGTGATGCCTGTTGTTTATCTTGCAAAGAACTGAATTTTAAAAAGCTGTTCTTAGTGTATTCTCTAACTGTTAATGAAATAAAGTCAGTAGTTTAGATTGACTATAGTTTGACCTCTGATAATCATCTCTATTAATAAATAAAATTCCATTCAACTTTCCCTACAAGTGTATTTATATTAAAGCAGTAGACTTCAAATTATAAGCTATCAGCTAGCAAATTTTTAGCATATCAGATTTTGGCATTTCTCATTGTTTAATTGGTGCTGTCTCACCTAGAATCTTGAGCCAAAATATTTTATTTAAGAATCTTATATGAAACTGCTTCTTATCTCTGTGCTTTTAATATTAACATGATTAATTATAGGGCACCTGGGTGGCTCAGTCTGGTTAAGCACCCGACTCTTGATTTCATCTGAGGTCATGATCTCAGGGTCAAGAGACTGAGCCCTGCTTCACCCTCTGTGCTGAGGACAGAGTCTGCTTGAGATTCTGTCTCTTTCCCTCTTCCCCTCCTCTGGCTAACACACAGGCACTCTCCAATAGATAGATAGATAGATAGATAGATAGATAGATAGATAGATAGATAAAATCTTTTAAAAATTCATATATTTAATTAAATAATTAATAGGCCAAATGAAACATGTATTTCTTGTTTTATCTCACTGACCTCATGTAACGGGCACACACCTCCTGTATGAGGACAGGAAAGGGTAGGAACAAATGTAAATAAACCCAAATGTTCAATTTCATTCAAGAGCTCTAAAGGAAAAGTTCAGCAAGCCATACAAGAGAATAAAAGACTCAATGAGCATGGAAGGCCTTATTGGGGAGGGGCCATTCAGCTGAGAATGAGAACAATGACAAGAGTCCAGCTTAAATGAGAGGAGCTGTAAGCTAAGGAGGAAAGACATTGGGTTAATGAGCAAGAGAAAGAGCTTTCTCTGACTCTGGCCACACCTGATTACCCTGCAATTCACTGTTAATGTTCCTTGTCTTCTATAGCACATGTTTTCATCTGTCATTAGGCATTGATGTGGTTGTTTAATTATTGTTTCTTTTCCTCCACTAAACTATAAATTGCATCAGGAAAAGATCACATATCTTTTGTTCATTATTGAATCCTCTGTGCTTTGTATGGGTCTGGCATATAGTAGATGCTCAATAATTCTTGAAAGAACAACTGAAAAAATACTGAAAATTAAGGTAGTCATGGCATCCGTGATAGCATGGCTATAGCACAAGTGAACAATAAAATATGGTTGTATTACCTGTTCAGTTGAGGATATTATTGGTTTTGTATTTTAGTACCTCATCATGTTTCACAAATAGGTCCATTAGCACATATCTTGTACTATTATTAAACTTAATTACATGAGCTGTTAATTTTTAGCTGAGAGCTCACTACCTTATATTTTCACAGCATATTATCTTTTGGACTCAGTCAGAAAATCATAGTTTTACAGCTATAAAATCTTCAGTTAATTGGAAATCATTAAATCGCTGGCCTCATCAATTCAAATGCTCAGTGTTCCTTTACTATAAAATGTGTAGGTATTGCTTGTTTCTGCAGATGGACTCCGTCAAGTCATTGATGCTCTCCTCCCTCAGACACTAAAGGAATAAACAAAATGCTTTAACTGTAGGCTTTTCCAAGATACCAGTAGGAAATGTTATGTATAGGTCATTGAGACCAAAGTACCTGGACAAGGGTTCCTGCTGTATATTCTCCATCCTCTAAGACAAGTTTGGAGCCATACCAGAAGGCCAATGCATAACAGAGGAAGATGAGACACCACATGAATCCAGTAAAGAATCCCATCACGATCCCTTTTCTAATTCCCCAACGCTGGGCAAACACAAGATTTTTCTCGTACCTGTGAAGAGAAAGCATTTGTGTCTACAGCAGCAGCAGCAGCAGCAGCAGTGCAAGTTAGAATGTTGAAAACAGTCCACAATGCAGTGCTCCTACTCAATGGTCATAAAATCACCCAAGCCACGCAGCAGCTTTCGGGAAAGAAAATGACAAAAACTTCCATGTTGTTATTTAGTTTGTTTCAACCTGGCAATGAAATGTGTTGGAGGAACAATGCCTAACAAAACCTCACACTTGATTACTTCTCAGAAAAGAATAGTATGAGATAGGGTGCCTGGGTGGCTCAGTTGATTAAGTGGCTGACTTTGGCTCAGATCATGATCTCAGGGTTCTGAGATTGAGCCCTGCATTGGGCTCCCTGCCCAGTGGGGAGTCTGCTTCTCCCTCTGCTTCTGCTGTTCCTCTGCTTGTGCTCTCTTCTCTGTAATATTAATAATAAAATAAAATCTTAAAAAAAATAGCGTGAGAAAAGTGAGAACTTTATCCCAAGAGAAAAGAATTTTCAACACAAATGTTTGAACATGAGGGATCTAGTACTATTTGTGCTTACATTGTTTTTGTCAAGTCACACAGCATGCTTTCTATCAGAAAATGATGCAACTGTTTTCCCCCAGTTTAAAACCAGTGTTTGCGCTGACTCATCTCCATATACACTCACTCATCTGCCCTGTGACCAAGAATACTATGTTGTAACACGACCGGTTGGGTTCACAGCCGTGAGACATGGATAACTACATAGAAATTCAATCAAAGCACTAACCTTCAGTGATTCTATGATTTAGGTATTAATAACTAGCATCATCTTAAAGTTCAGACATTCCGTACCTGCCTTTATCTCAAAACATAAATTCATGGAATACTTTTAATATTTCACAGGACAAAGTAAAGGTCTATCCTATGTTTGGTACTATTTTCAAAACATTTACAATGCTGCTATTATTAACATTAACATCTTTTATGGTGGAGGAAGTATGCTACTGAATTTTTTTGTGAGAAACAAGTAACTTCACTTTATAGACCAAAAGAAGGGGGGGGGGAGGAAAAGAGAATAATTAGAGATTATGAATTCTATTCTCTTTTTTATTTGGTAACAACTGAGAATGGCATCATCATACTAGATCTACAACTCATGAAATAAGAGTTTAATTAAATTGGTGGCTATTTTATAAAATCTGTACCTGGCACATGGTAAGCACTTAATAAATACTAGATAAAAGGCAGAAAAAACAAAATCAAAATTTTGACAGCTGTATTGTTTTGGTCATTTAGGTTTTTTATTTTCACTAAGAATTAATCTCCTAGAATGATGGTCTGTAATATACCCAGTGATAAATTAACAAAATTTAATCAAACAATGATTAAATGGAAATTTTATCAGACTTTATAAAGAGCATGTAGTACAGTAGCTGAATAAAGACACCTAATAAAAATGTGTGGAACTGCATTTTAGATCATGGAGCAAACAGTGATACCGTCCGCTATGATGTGTATAGCATGCGTGCACGCACACCACCATAGTTGAAATACATACCTAACCTAAGATAGCTTTCTAAAAATCTCCAACTACAACATTTTCAAAAAACACACAGCTAGAGACTTAGGGGTCCGTAGCACTGTGCCCAACTAATACTCTCAGCTAACTCTTGAACAAAAGCTCTTTCAGGGTAAACAGACCAAGGTACATCTGCCACTTCGTACAAAATGGGGAGGATCTAGGGTAATGTGCTGAATGATGAAATTCAGGAATATGGTAGACATTTCAATAAACCAACCTTTCAACCTCTTTTTTCTCACCACCAAAAGCAGCCACTGTTCGCATAGATGAAATGACTTCATCTGCCACTGACCCTGCTTTGGCATAGGCCTTCAATTCATAGTCAGTAAACTTGGATACACTCTAAAATCCAAAAGAAGAAAACAAAACATGAAGACCAGGCAATGAAGTAAGTCAGCCTGTCATTTGGTGATTCATTTAGCAGAGTAAACATGTAGTGTGATTTGATACTGGATTCTCACTATAACGGTTCACCAAGGAAAGAATCTGGTCCAAGTCTGACCCATGTTAAGCCCCACCCATGAGTGTTTGGTTGTTAGCATATCAAAATGACTTCCTTAGAAGTCAGCCTCAAGAACCTTCTCACAGAGTGAGTCCCAAAGAGGGGATTCTGTGAGACCACAGTGTTTCACTTATGATACTAATGAAATTTTCAAATGAAACCATGTCACATTTCATTGCTATTGACTACAGAATGTTCACACAGCTTACAGACAAACACCAGAGTCAGAGACTGGAGGTTACTCAGAGTATAGAATGAGAGAAAGGTCCTGACCATACAGAGACTCGTGATGCTGCAGAGGTAATTGCACACAAGAGAAAGCTCCAGATAAATATCAAAGCATTTTGACTCAAATGTAGGGGTTCAACTAACTAGCTTTGCTTCTTACATAAAGAACAAAAAAGACATTGCCCTTAATATTTAACAAGTTACTTTTTCTAAAATTGGACTTAGATTGAGTTGTAATTATAATTAATCACCAAAGAAATCCCTGGCACAGATAAAGACGCTGGAATGAATACAAGCAAATATTATAGAAGATCAACAACTCAAAAATCTAAAATATATATAGTATCCAGACTAAAGAAGTTTATCTTCCAAGAATTTCCAAACTTTTAGTAGCAGAACTCTTCTCAAACACAATCTTAAACATAATTCTAAGATATAAAATAAGTAAATGTTATTACAACATATTTATGTCACAAGTCCACATTTTATAAAAGTTGTGAATTGAAAAGACAACAACAAGGAAAGTAGGGCTATTTTCGTCAACATTAAAATCTGAATTTACATGTTATGGACATTGTAGTTTTTACCACAATCCTCTTCTAATTTATTTCTAAATTACGTATTGAGGAAACTAAATAGCTATGAATATTAATAATTTTATTGTAATTTATTGCATATTAAATAATCTCAGGATACTTCTGTTAAATTGACACAGGAGCTTAAAAGATGTAAATTGGAAAATATTTAATGATAGCTCATGTTTCTCATGGTAAATATTAAAGTCCAACACAGGCATACAAAACCCTCATTAACATGTAACATGTCATATATTGCCCCCTCCTGCTTTTTCTCTTGGTCCTGCTTTTGAATTGGGCCTAGTGAGGTTGCTTGTATCATTTTACACAAACATGCACAGACTTGAATTCAGGAAGAAACCAGTGCAGAGCTACAGCATTCCAAATCAGTGACACATTAACAAGAACTTGAAATACGGGCCCTGAGATAGTAAGAGAAACCATCCCCTAAGCCTGTTCAAATCAGGTTACCCAGGCTACATCTCCACCATGTTGAAATGTAACATATTGCCCATCTAAGTATGAATATTAAATAATCACAGGTTTGAGAAAAGAGATTAAGTGTATTTAGCAGAAAAAAGCTGAATCAAAAAAGCTGTGGAATTCTCCACAGAATCCCCAAAGATCGCCTGTGGAGAGTGAGGCTTTTCTGGAGTGAAGCTAGAAAGTGTTTGATAGGAAAGATTGTTATAAAGCTTGCACAACATGGTGGATTGGAAAAACTAAAAACTATTATCTCTTTAGCAATTAATTCTGTGCCAGATGCCATGCTGAGTGGATAACATGGATTATGCCTTAAGTCATCACAGTGGCTTTTGGGAGGCATTATCCTTATCTTCAAGATGAGGAAACAAAAGTTTTGACAGGCTAAATATATCTTTCTTGAGCCAGTTGGTAGAGTCAGGTTAGTGGTTAGTTGAGAGGAATGAACTCTTTGCCATTGTCACTCTGTACGACCTGGGAAACGTTTGAGTAATATAGCCACGGGATTGTAGAGAATATTTTGCTAGAAAATTTTATGGAGATTGGTTCCCTGTTGCTCCATGATGTGAGGGTGTGCAGCTTTTCACCTGAAATCTATGCTCACTTACAGTAAACTATTAGTGAGCCAGATCTCATGATCTGCTGTTATCTAAGGCAGCTGCTCTAAAAGTATGATATAATAATTTATTAATCCTAGGGATTTCACTGGGATGACCCCAAACTCCTACTGCTACATTTTTCCTGGCCTGCATGCCAAGATACTACTCAGAATGGGCCAGGTCACCTCATTCTGAAACTGATCCAACTGCATGGAGAACACAGCTGTGACTGCAGAAATCTCGTTTATGTGTTTGTTACTGATCTGGGTATATTTGTTGGGCCTTTTTGAAGAAAATATCTGAGCTTGGGAGACCATGGGAAGCAATAGGCATATGAGAGAATGGGTGGGGATTTGGAGTCAGGGTCCCTTGTATTTGAATCTAGTTTTGTCACTCGCTAGCTGTGCAACCCCAGACAAGTCCCTTACCTCTCTGAGTCTCCATTTCTTATGTTTAAATGACATTAATACTTTATAAGATTGTTGTAAAGATCAGAGATAATATATATGAAGTTCCTAATAGTGCCTGGCAAAATAGCAAATCCTTAACAAACGTGGTTTGCTATTGTTATTAACACAATAATACTTACGTTATTAAAATATCATCAATCCCTGGGTTGATGGAATGTTATTTGATACTAAGGAAGAATCACCAAAACACAACAAAACAGTGATAATAATGCTGACTAAACATAAATAGGGAAAAGGAACCAAGTTTCACATTTCTGGCTGTTTCTCAGTGCAGATATCTTGGAGAGAAGTGAGAAGACATTCTTACCAGACCAATGATGGCTGCTCCAATCCCGATAAGAGGGCTCACAGAGATAATGACCAAGGTCAGTTTCCAACCCTGGTAAAATCCCAATAGGAAGCCACAGATGCTCGTGGTCATGCGCTGAATGAAAATGGGCATTTGGTCGGCAATGGCATCATTGACTCTGTTAATATCGCTAGAAACAGGAGAGGCTTTGATCACTAAAACTGAATTTGGTCAATTCAAATGTCTTGTTGAGAAATCCCAGCCTTTCCCTTCTATTGGCATCACCATATCCCATTGCCTGTGAAACATAAAAGCCTTTCACTTTTGAAGAAACTTGCAGCAGCTTGTGAGGTCATGGAGCCTCTCCCTCCCTCATAGCCAAGTAAGTTTGTCCTCAACCCAGTTTTCCCAACTGGTGTCCATTCAATGTTGACAAAGACTTTCAGAAACCATCTTATTTGTTTCTTTCTTTCTTAAAAAAAAAAAAAAAAGATTTTATTTATTTATTCACAAGAAACACAGAGACACAGGCAGAGGGAGAAGCAGGCTCCAAGCAGGGAGCCTGATGTAGGACTTGATCCCGGGTCCCCAGGATCATGCCCTGGGCTGAAGGCGATGCTAAACCACTGAGCCACCCAGGCTGCCCTGTCTCTTTCTTTCTTATAGCTCATATCTTTGGTCTGTCCTGTGGAGTCCTTTCCTTCGTTATTCCGGCTAAATCCTTTCAGCCTCGAGCTGCAACCCACACACCACCGGATTCATAAAAACTCTTGAGGAAAAGGTAATCTCTTCCTCCCTGTGTTTGCATAACCAACATAATGAATCTGTGTATGCGATTATTGCATGTAGCCGACCGGCAGTATAGAATAGGGGTTGGTTAAGAGCACAGACTGGGGCCAGACTCTGAATTTCAACACGAGTTTTCCTGGGCAGATTACTTAACTTTTCTGTGCCTTAGTTTCCTCATCTATAAAATGGGGACAATGACAGAACCTGCCTTAATGGATCGTAATGAGGATTAGCTAATGTATGTTAAGTATGTAGAACAGTGCCTACAGTATAGTACGCTATCCATGTGTCAGCTCTGATTATTTATTTGCTTGCACCTTTTATCCCTCCTACTAGATGGTGAGTTCCCTGAGGTCAGGAGTTGTGTGGTTTATCTTTATGGCTTGCCTAGGGTAAGCCCTCCAAAGTATTAGTTGAATATAGTAGCATTAAATTCATATTCCTGGAGGGATGCCTGGGTAGCTCTGTGGTTGAGCTTCTGCCTTTGGCTCAGGTCGTCATCCCAAGGTCCGGGGATCGAGTCCTGCTTGGGCTCCCCACAGGGAGCCTGCTTCTCCCTCTGCCAGTGTCTCTGCCTCTCTCTGTGTGTCTCTCATGAATAAATAAAATCTTTAAAAAAATTCATATTCCTAGGAACATTCCCATAATCTCTTGCTCAGATGGAGCAAACAGGGCTTAGGACTCAATAGCAAAAAAAAAAAAAAAAAAAAAAAAAAAAGGGACTAAGATATTACCCACAGAGCTGACAATTGTATCCCAGCAAGGTTAAGTATCTGTGCAAGGCCACACAGTAAGTAAGGGACAGAATGAGTGCTAGAATCTAAGTATCTCAACATTCAGTCTTTGCTCTTCCCTATACTACACACTCTCTCATGGGCCCTCATAGGACCCCAAATTTCCATTCAATAGGATTCAAGTACTTCTAATTACTCAGGGCTCATTCAAAATACCTGAAGGAGGAGGGAAGGAGGGCCATCAATGGCTCTAACTGGTCTTTAGGTATAAACTAGATTTAAATCTAGTTGTTTAGTTCAAATCTTTCTTGAACCACTTTGGATTTTTTGGTCTTTGTTTTTATGCGTAGAAATGGCCTTAACAGACAAGGCAAGATAATTCATTCTAATTACATTGTTTTTCCTTACAGATAAATGGGTTGTGACATCCCTCAGTCTCTCTTTTAGAGGCCAAATAGCCCTACTTCTTTTAACTCTCTTCTGTAATACTTCATTTCTAATATCTTAATCAAGGTCCTACAAAAAATAAACTGTAGTATCCTGCCTTTCAATTTTTAATGATCATATCAGATAAAATGTCACCTATGAAAAAACTATGCTGCCTGTAAAAGACCAATTTAAGAGACCAAATACATCCAAAATAACTGAAAATGTGTTTCTAATTGTTATTTAATTTAGAAATAAGGGCTCTATCATCAAAAACTCACACGTACTTAAAAACCGCCCACCAGCCACTTACTCAGAAAATCTTGTATTCAACTCTCCCACTGAATTGCAGTCGAACCATCCTATTTCCATTCGCATTACTTTCCTAAAGGAAATTTTTCTCATTTTCTGTATCTGACGAGCTGCAGCAATCACCCAAAAGCATATCTGAAAATGGAGCAAGGAATGTTTGTCACTGTGATGTTAAAAAAAATGTTTGTTAATTCCTTCTCTTTGCAGAAGAAAATACTTTCCATGTAAGCCTGAGGAAAAGAAGAAAGTGATTCACAGAAAGCTGCATCATGGGAGGTACGGTGAGCTCTGGCACCTGCTGCTGAAAGTGGGCTGAACAGAACAGCTGTGGCCAGGGGAGCCAGAAGGTTTGGGTGTGAATTTGGCTTTGCCACTGATAGATATAACCTTACTGAGCTTCACCTTCCACATGCGTAAAGGATGACAGAGCCAAAAAGAAATTCTTGTTCATATATACCTATTTTTGCATGATGCTTCTGGGTGTATTGTTTTCCCCCTGAGAGGCTTGACAACAAGCATGTATGCATAGTTTTCAGACTGTTGGACAATAATTTTCAGAGCAAGTAAAACAAAAATTATGACATAAGCAGGGAATAAATCTACTAATAACTGCTTCCAACCAAGCAAAGTCAGGCTGTCATTAAAACTCTCAGTACCAGCATGGGAAAATTTGATTCCTTTCTCTTTAAAGTGAACACAAACTTCCTGGAATTCTTGGATGAATGGGGACTGAAGGGCTTCATTATTTTTTCTAGAGAAGTGGGTAAAAGACGAAATATTCTACTTCTTTATTAAGGGGTAAGTAACTCTAAGCCTTTCCATGGCTTAAATCTAGAGTACACTCTAGATTCAGTTTACAGAATTTGGTTTGAAACACAGACTGGTGAGATTTTAGCAATGAAAGTGAAAAAGAAAGAGTTTGCTTTCCTCCAACACCTCCTGCCTGGCTTTCTCCAGGGTGCTCATGCTCCCCTTACAAACACTCCCACAACTGCCTATTTTTGAGTTTAGAAGATGAAGTAGAGGGAGAAGGGGAGGACAGAGCATTGAAATCCAAAGTCTATTCTCCTTCTTTCTAGATAACTGCATGTATTTTCCTCCTCATCTGAGAAGAAGAATCCTTCCCCAATCTCTCACATACCCCACTCCACCTCCAAATAAAACTGTATCCTGAGGGCTTCTGAACAGCTCAAAAGCTTGCATTTCATTGTAATATCTCTTATCCCAGATGTTGATCTATCAATAAAATGGAGGCACTACTCACTTGAATATATCCTGTGATAAGTACTAACAAAGCGATTCCAGCATAGTAACTGGCAAATTTGATCATTTCACTCTCAATGTCCAGCAACCTTCAAAAGAGGGGAAAAAATGTTAAGATTCAGAAGTAGGGTCAAGCTTGCCAAAGATTACATTTGTGGGTACAGAAGAAAATAAAATATGAAATATGGGTAAGCATCTTCTCTATGTAGAATTATAATCAATCCAACCAAATTTCCACCTAGACCTCACGGTACCAAACTCAGCAAAGATGCCTACCGTCTTCATTTTTATAGGCAGGAATAACTCACTGGCAGTTGTTGGAAGCCAGGGGCAGTAGATGGCAGCCCAGTGCTCTGTCTACCGAGGCCGTCACTCATGCTCCTTAGATAGTGACGGAGCCATCACTGCTAGGGAGAGATTTTACAAAGCCAGATTGGTGTCTGCAAAGACATTGGTAGAGAAGCGTGAGCTGTAAATCAGGAGGCTCACTGTTACCTCCTCCAGGAATCTAAGCCAGCTTTTCAACTCTTCCATCTTAAGGAGACACTGAAAAATGTGTGTGTCATCATCCCAAAGAAGGAAAAAAATATTTTATCAGCCCAGTCCTTCTGCCGACTGCAGCCCAAGGGGTTTCACTCTCTGGGACATTTTCTAAGATGAAGCTTAAGAATTCGTGGGGAAGAGCAAGAAAGCTCTATAGCATTTTTTCTTTTTTCTCACCGCAACTATACACAGCAGCACAGGGTTTGGGATTGGCAGGGGTGGGGAGGGAAGGCACAAATTAGTCTGAGATTGCTTGCTGTCAGAAAATAAAGAATTTTATACTTAGAAAATTAACATGTCAGTTGATAGCAATTCTGACCCTTGAGGATACTCTAAATGATGTAGAGTCTATTTCTTTAGAAAATCAGAAAGCAACACCTTCAGCAGAGGTGTTCTCATCCTACATGCTTTCTGCTTCCTATCAGCTCTTCCTTTTGTGACCCAAGCCTTAGGTCAAGTGTTGAAGTATAATTCCTTTAATTCAGAACAAACTATTATTCCATGACAGATTCTATTGCCATCTTGCACTATTATTCAACATCTTCATTGAATTTATTTATACTGAATATAGTTATGTTTGTTTTGCTAGATTGCAAGCCACTTGAGGGCAAGGGCTTGGTTTAAGCTGCTTGCTCACACTGCCGGAAGCCTTAAACAATACCTTACACGTAACAGACACAATACCTCAATAAATGTTTATATATTCTGCTTTGACTTTTAAAATACCTATAAGGAAGGGGAAATAATTGCCTCCGTAAACCCCTCTGTGGATGGATAGTTTCCAAAACAATGAATACATCAGTTCACCACACTTCTGTCTTTCCTGATGGTTTAAGGGAACCCCAAGAATGGACAAGACCTAGAAAACTTCTATGTAAATATCCACAATCAGAGGTTCTCACAAAAGTTAAGTATCTCTCTATAGGATGCATAATGGAGTAAGACAATTCTAATGTGAAAATGAGGCCACATTCTTAGTTTTTTTGTTTGTGAAATGGCAATTGTCACTTGACAACTCTGTTCAAAAAACAGAGGACTATGAGTATTTTTCAAAAAGTTTTACTTAGATTTCCTGTGGTGCATTCATTCTACACACGCTCTAGGCAAAAGCGATAAAATGCCTGCCACGAAAGACGCAGCTGCCTAAGTTATAAACAAACCTACTCAGATTGAAAGTACCGAGAACTGACCCAGCACCAGAATTTATTGGGGAAAACTTCAGAATTATATTATTGCTGGATGGTGTGGATAAGGACATGTGTAGTTTATGATTCTGTTCACTCCCGAGGCACCCCAGAGATAAATGGTTAACTCATTTTTATTTTATTCTCAGGGATAAGAAGTTATTAGGGTTTTAGAAACTACTTGAGAATATTTCTGGAACAACATAGTGTTCCAGAAACGTATCAGAAAAACTGATAGGAAGGAAATGAGCAGGCTGGATTGGCTCCTTTGACTGCACATCAAATTTTTTATCATCCGATTGAAAGTTTTCTTGTGGTTATAAAATCCTAGAAAGGATTCTTTCAAGTGTGCAAGTGATTTGGCTCAACAAATGGGCGCCTTTCTTTTTAACAAAACATTGATGTACATCTACTTGACCTAATGAAGATTCCCCTGGCTCATTTGTTGAAGTGAGAAGGGGGCAGAAAGATGACAATTAGAGGGAACGGTAAGAGATATTTTACAAATTATTGAGATATGAGAATTCTTACCTTGCTTTTTATGAAAAAGAAATGCACCATAAAATCAAAGTACTCAATTTATACCTCAAGATTTCCAATTTACTAGAGCCATAGGGTTTTCATTTTAAATATGTAGGAGGTCTTCATGACAAGGTGCATTGCTTAACACAGACTTATCCTTTCCATGGTTTTCATGCGCTATTGCACTATTCACCCAGTAACACTTTAGAGTCACATTAGTGTCAACTCCTAAATGAGCATCACAGGTGAGAAACGTGCTTATGTCCTACTCTCAGAATGTTGGAGGCTCTGAATTCTTAATGCAAGGACATCAACCTATAGACAAATGGCTGATTGCTGGGTAAAGCTGCTTTACAGGATACCCATACACTATAGTAGCCTACTACCAGAATGGCTAGGATTACCTTTCAGAGAATCTGTGACAATTTTTTTTCACCCAGGAAGCTATTTTTTGTTTGTTTTTCATAAAGCTTTTTATTTTGAGGTAAGTGTAGATTCTCATGCGCTGGTGAGGAATAATATAGAAATATATACACCCTTTGGTAACATCTTGCAAAACGACAGGACAATATCACAAGGATGTTGACACTAATATAATCAAGACCAGAATGTTCTCATCACCCCAATGATTCTTCAAGTCACCCTTTTATATCTACACATGCTTCTGTCCAGCCTCCATTCCCCCATTAGTCCCTGGCTACCATCCATCTGTTCTCTGTTGCTACAGTTTTATCATTCGAAGAATATTATGTAAGTGGAATCACACAGTATGTAACCTTTTGGTGTTGGTGGCTTTTTTTTCCCACTCAGCATATTTCTTTAAAATCCCATAAATTATTTGTTCCTCTTTATTGTTAAATATTATTCCGTGGTATACATGTATCACGGCTTATTTCACCATTCACCCATTGAAGGATAGTCTGAGTTGTTTCCACTTTTTGTCTGTTACAGACAAAGCTCCTATAACCTTTGTGTATAGGTTTTTATGTGAACATAGGTTTTCATTTCTCTGGAATAAATCCCCAAGAGTAGAATTTCTGGATTGTATAACATTTGCATGTTTGATTTTTTTTTAATTTCCAAACTATTTTCCATAGTGGCTGCACCATTTTACATTCCTATCAGAAAAGTATAAGTGATCCAGTTCCGCCGTATCCTCACCAGCTCTGGTGTTATCACAATTTTTATGTTAGTCATTCTGATAGATTTGCACTGATATCTCATCTTGATTTTAATTTGCATTCCCTAACCGCTAATGTTGCTGAATATCTTTTCATGTGCACATTTGCCATCTTTATATCCTTAGTGAAATGTCTGTTCATGTGTTTTTCCCTATTCGAACTGGTGTTTTTCTAGCCATTGAGTTTGGAGAGTTCTTTATATTTTCGAGATCCTAGTCCTTTGTTAGACATATAATTTGCAAATATGATCTCCCAGTCTGTACCTTTTCTTTCCTTCCTCTTCAGGGTCTTTTGCAGAGCAAACATTTTTCATTCTGATAAAGTCTAATTCATCAATTTTTCTTTTTATGAATTGTACCTTCAGTGTCAGGTCTAAGAGCTCTTTGTCTAGCCTTCGACATGAAAATGGTCACCCACATATCTTTCTAAAAATTTACAGGTTACTTTTTACATTTGAGTCCACAATCCACTTAGAGCTATTTTTTGTATGGGTTCATTTTTCTGCCTATGGATATCCAACTAGTCATTCAACTATTTGATAAAAAGTTTATATTTTCTCCATTGAATTTCTTTTCTACCTTTGTCAATGATCAATTGGATGTCAATAATCAATTTGCATGGGTCTATGTTTGAATTCTCTGTTCTGTTCCTCTGTCAATACTACACAACTTTGCTATAGCTATATAATATGTCTTGAAATCGGGCAGACTGTTTCCTCACATTTTATTCCTCTTTTTCAAAGTTGCTTTAGATATTCTAGTTCTTTTGCCTTTTCATATAAACTTTAGAGTACTCTTGTTTATATCCACAAAAATGTCTGGCTGAGATTTTGATAGGAATTTTATTAAAGCTGTAAATTATTTTGGGGGAACTGACATCTTTACTATATGAATTTTCCAATTCATTAACAACGTATGTCTCTCCATCTATTTTGGTCTCTGATTTCTTTCATCAGCGTTTTGCACTTTTCAGCATATAAATCCTGTACATGTTTGATTAGATTGACACCTAAATAAATTTTTTGAGCAATCGTTAATAATATTATTTTTATTTTATTTTTTGACATTATATTTTTAATATTGGCGCTCACATGTTCATTGCTAGTATGTAGAAATACCACTAAACTTTGTATATTTATCTGGTATTTTATGACTTTGCTAAACTCATTCATTGATTCTAGGATATTTTTGTAGATTCTTTGGGATTTTCTATGTTGACAATAATATCTCCAAAATAAACAGGTATATTTCTTCCTTTTAGATCTGTATGTTTTTTCATTTAAATTTTTTTGATTGTAGTAAAAAACACATAACATAAAATTTACCAACTTAACCATTTTTAAGTGTACAGTTCAGTAGTGTTAAGTATTAAATCAGTATTCTTTTCCTTCCTTATTGTATAGGCTAGAACATTGAGTACTGTGTTGAATAATAGAAGTGAACGCATATATCCTTGCCTTGTTTCCAGTCTTAGGGGGAAGTATTCAATTTTCTACTTTTAAGTATAACGTTAGCCGTAGGACTTTTTTGTAGATTTTTTTTTTTTTAAGTTAAAGAATTTCTTTTCTGTTCCTAGTTTTCTGAGAGTTTTTTATGGATGGATGTTGAAATTTTAAATGCTTTTTTGACATCGATGGAGGATTTCTTTTTTTACATCACGTGGATTTCTATTTTTGCCTGATAAGATGATGGATTACGTTGACTGTTTTTCTAATACTGAATCATGTATGCTTCTCTAGAATACAATCTACTTGGTCATGGTGTGTAATTCTTTGTTATATATTGCTAAAATTCTATTTGCCAGTATTTTGTTAATACTTTGCATCTGTATTCATAAGGGACATTTATCTGTGATTTTCTTTTTTGTAATAGATTTGTATAGTCTGGGTATCACGGTAATATCAGCTTCCTAAAATGAATTGGGAAGTGGTTCCTTCTATACTCTAGAAAATATTATAGAAAGCTGGTGTTATTTCTTTTTAAACACTAGATAAAATTCTCCAGTGAAATCATATTGGCCTGGAGATTTATCTTTTTAGAATTTTAAAATTATAAATTCAATTTCTTAGATAAGGCTATTCAAATTATTTATATCATATTGGGTGAGTTGTGGTAGTTTATTTTTTCAAGCAATTGTTTCATTTCTCTTAAGTTGTCAAGTTTATGTGTATAGACTTGCTTATAGTAGTTCTTTGTTGTCCTTTTTTTTTTCTTGTTGTCCTCTTGATGCTTACAAATTCTGCAGTAATATTTCACCTTTCATTCTCAATATTGGTCATTTGTGTCTTCTCCCTTTTTTCTTTATCAATTTTGATAAAGTTTTGTCAACTTCATTGATCTTTTCAAAGAACCAACTTTTTGTTTCACTGATTTCCTGCATTTACTTGTTTTAGCTTTATTTTATCCTCTCATGCTTTCTGGGGACTTATTTTGCTCTTTTTCTAGGCTCTTGAGTTGAGAGCTTAGATACTTAATTTGAGGTGCTTCCTCTTTTGTAATGTATGCACTCAGTGCTATAAATTTTCCTCTCAGTACTGTAGGAGCTGTGTCCCATAGGTCTTTACATTTTCTGTTTTCCTTTTCATTCAGTTCAATGTTTAAAACTTTTCCCTTGCGACTTTATCTTTGACCTATAGACTATTTAGATGTGTATTGTTTGATTCCCAAAAATCTGGAGGGTTTCCATGATCTTTCTGTTACTGATTTCTAGTTTGATTCCACTGTGGTCAGAGAACGCACTCTATTATTTCAGGTATTTGATGGTTGTTGAAGTTTGTTTCGTGGCTCAGGGTATGGTCTGTCTTGGTATATGCTCTGTAGGGACTTAAAAAGAATGTGTAGTATGTGGTTGTTGAATGGAATGTTCTATAGATGTTGATTAGATCCTGTTTGTTACTGGTGTTGAGCTCTTCTATATACTTGATAATTGTATGTCTAGCTGTTCTACTGTTCAGTGAGAGATGGATTGTTAAGAGTTCTACTATAATTTTGATTTGTCTCTTTTTCCTTTCTGTTCTGTCAATTGTTGCTTCACATGTTTTACAGCTCTGTTGTTTGGTGAGTACGCATTTAAGATTGCTGCGTCTTCCTGGCAGATTGACCCTTTTATCATTGTATAATGTTCCTCTTTGTCCCTGTAATTTTCTTTGTTCCAAAGTCTATTTTACCTCCTATCAGTGTAGTCATTTCTGCTTTCTTTTGATTAATGCTTGAATGATACATCTTTTTCCATTCTTTTACTTTCAACTTGCCTATATTATTTTCTTTAGAAATTTTATTTATTTATATATAGAGAGAGTGAGAGCAGGAGGAGGGGCAGAGGGAGAAGGAGAGAAGAATCAGCACTGAGCACAGAACCCAATATGGGGCTTGATCTCACAACCCTGAGATCATGACCTGAGCTGAAATCAAGAGTCAGACTGAGCCAGGTCAAGTGCTCCTCAACTTGCCTATATTATTATCGTTAAAGTGATTTTCTCATAAATAGCATGTAGTTGGGTGTTTTAAAATCCATTCTGCCAATTTCTGTCTTATTTGGTAATTTAAACCATTTAAATTTAATATAATTACTGATATATTAGGGCTCAAATGTGACATTTTATTTTTTGTTTTCAGGTTGTTCTCTCGGTTTTTATTTTTTTAATTTCCTTTCCCCTGCTTTCCTATGAGCTACTCAAACAGTTTTAAAATTTTAAGTTAATTTAACTTTATTTTATTTTAAAATAAATAAAACCCAATGCAGGGCTTGAACTCACAACCTTGAGATCAAGACCTGAGCTAAGATCAAGAGTCAGATGCTTAACTGACTGAACCAGCCAGGCACCCCTTAAACATTTTTTTAGAATTCAATTTTGATTTATCTGTAGTGTTTTTGAGTGTATCTCTTTGCACAGGTTTTTAGTGGTTGCTCTAGGAATTACATTATAGGTATATCACTTATTATAGTCTGCTAGTGTTGTCATTTTACCAGTTTGCCCAGGGTATATAAAAACACCACCTCCCTTTATATACCTTTACTCTCCCCTGTTAATAATATAATTGTCTTTAATATTTCTGAATCATACTTAGCTCAGGCAGTGTTACAATAGGACCATATCAGACAGTGTTAGCATTTTTGTTTCCACCATCAAACATAATCTAGAAAACTCAGGAGAAGGAAAGTCTACTACATTTACGCATGGTTTTGCTTACCATGTTCTTCCTTCTAAATGTCCACGGTTTCTTTTATTGTTTCCTTTCTGTTCAAAGAACTGCTCTTAGCCATTCTTTTAGGTGAGTCAGCTGGCAATAAATTCTCTTCATTTCCCTCATCTGAAAATATCTTGATTTTCTCTTCTATGGAGGTGGTGATAAATGTCCTGACTCAATGATCTTACCCAAGCAGGTAGGGAGAGAGGTTTCTCATTACAGTGGGGGTGGTTCAGACCTCCATATATTCTTCAGTGACACCACAGGAGTTGGATGGGGGAAGAGACATGGCTGGGGCTCATTGATACCTGGCAAAGATGGAAGCCTAAGTCCCAACTCAACTTTTGCTGGCATGGGTAAGAGTAAGGTTGTATGTATGTTGTTTTGTTCTGTGGTGTTGGCTAAAGTAGAATAGTTGTTGTCTGAAATTCTTCTGTTAGGCTGCCTCTTTGTGATCTATTATCTAGAGAGAGCAGAATTTTATTAGGTCCTTTGTGGGCTGTGCTCATTGGTATTTCTAGGTTACAGTTTTTGCAACACCCAATCTAGTACATATGAGGCCTAAAGAAAACCCAAGGAACTCAACCATGTCATTATTTGAGCCCTAAGATCTCTAACCTTCTTTTATCCACTCTTTCAGACTACTAGGTAGGTTGGTTTTATATGTAATGGATTAAATAATCCAGTCAAAAGGCGGAGATTGTCAGATTGGATAAATTTTTAAAAAACACAAACTCCATTTGTAGGCTGTCTACAGGAGACACATTTTAGATTCAAAGATATGAACAAGTTGAAAGTAATATGGAAAAAGACATGTCATGGCAAAGAACAGCCATAACAAACCAGGAGTGGCTATACTAATATAAAAAAAAACTTTATAAAAAATTATTACTAGAAATAAATATCATTTTGTGATGATAAAAGGCTCCATCAGAAGATTATAGCAATTTTAAATATATATGCATTTAAAAATAGCTCCCAAACACATGAAGCAAAGTGTGACAGATTCAAGAGTAGAAATAGATAGTTCAATAATAATAGAGATTACAACTCCATGCTTTCAGTATTGGATAGAACAATTAGGAATAGAGGATTTGAATAACCCCATAAACCAATTAGATCTAACAGACATCTTTTGAACATTCTGTCAAATAAAAGCAGACTACATATTCTCCTCAAGTGTACCTGGAGCACCCTCCAAGATAGACAGATGCTAGGCTGTCCTAATTCATGCTACAATATGATGAACCTTGAAAACATTATGCTAAGTTAAAGAAGCCAAGGACCACATATTGTGGAATTCCATTTGTGTGAAATGTCCAGAATAGGCATATCTACAGAGATAGAAAGTAGATCAATGGTTGTCTAGGGCTAAGGGGGATGGGGAATTGGGGAGTGATAGCTGAGGTGTATAGGATTTCCTTTTGTCATAATAAAAATATTCCAAAATTGATTGTAGTGAAAGATGCACAACTGAAATACTGAAAACTATTGAGTTGTATACTTAAATTGGTAAATTTTATGGTATGTGAATCGTATCTCAATAAAGCTGTTCTAAAATAAAATAAAATAAAATAATAAAGCTGTATGGTTTTGCAATGTCTAACTTCAACATAGTGCTTGAATGTGTACACCAACTGTACATTGCTAAGAAAACGGACTGAGATCTAAGAAAGAGTGCAGGCTGAGTTCTACTTTGATGCACTCACATGCGGGGGAAATAAGGAATCCACCTTCTCAATGGCAGTGGTAGTCAGCCTCCATGCCCCTAATCTTTCTTGTCTCCTGGTATTCACACTGTTGTATAGTCCCTTCCCAGATTGTACCAGGGTTGGTGGTGCGACCAATAGAAAATGGCAGAAATTATGGCATGTCACTTCCACAATTAAGTCACAAGACTCTGTGGCTTCCATTTGACTTTTTACACATTAATTGGATAAAAGAAAATAAAAAGAAGCTGCACTGTGGTATTTGGACTCTTTAGACTTCCCCTTCAGTCATCTTTCATTATTTTGCCTTATTTTTCAACTATTCTAAGCAAATAAATTATGATAAACTAATCAGGAAGCTTGATGTTCCATAATACTTTTCAGCATTATGCACTGAGAGCAGTTTGGAAGACTTCGCTGAAAAATTCCATCCAATGGATTACAATTGATATTGAAACCAATCAGTGAAATGAAAAAGAAAAACTCACTCCTACCATTACACATGCATGTTTATGTTGATAAGATCATAACCTTGTCCAAGACTAATAGGTGGAGAAAGTCACTTTTATCACTTTTATCACTTTTAATGATATACTTTTCCAGGAAAGAAAGTTGCAAAAAAGAGTTGAGTAATTCTGGAGGCATGTTAACTACTTACATGGTAGGAAAATGTCCACTCCCTTCTCTTTTGTCCCACCCAAATCCACTTTCACAGTGATCTTAACTACATAAAAGCTAAACAAACATCTACCTAGAGGTAAAACAGTAGTCATGTCAGGGACTGTAATAGTCCACAATTAAAGTGTGTAACTCATCAAAGGAGTTCCTGGTAAAGAAAAGGCTTGAGAAAGACGTGGTCTACACAACTCCAGATACCCATATGAAATTTTAGAAAGGACAAATATCCATTTACATCTTCTGTATCATATGAATTCAGCAAAAGCCAATGAGCTTCTGAAAGCCCCTGTTTGCTTTTCATTATCTGCTCACCTCAAGTATATGACCCAGTAAGAATAAATAAAGTGTAATGGGTAGCCACAGTAAACTCTTTTCTGTGGGATGTTAGTAATGTAGATGTTAATAGTAGATTCATTCTTTAAATCACTTAATAAATATTTATGAGCACGTGATACCACAGATACATCTCAAATTTTGGTCCTCTAACATTTATTTCCAAACTTCAAGGTATAACAGGATATACTTTCAGGAATTTTCCCTAGAAAATTTTACCTTCTTGAATGTTATTAATGATTTGGGTCAATTTACATCATATATGAATCCGAATGCATTTTTTTTTCAAAGGGGGAAGTAATTAACATTACATTTTGTAGTCAGACTACTCTGTAAAAAGCATTTCACTTTTGTCCTCTAAGATAAATGACTTAAAAGACTGTCATGGACAACAGTAACTCTTCTATACCAACTATTCTGAATCTTACTTCCACATTTAGAAAAGAAACATATATATTTAGACATTAGAAAATTTATTTCTAATGAGTGGGCTTATTATTTTTTTTTAAAGATTTTATTTATTTATTAATGAGAGACAGACAGAGAGAGAGAGAGAGGCAGAAGGAGAAGCAGGCTCCATGCAGGGAGCCCAATGTAGGACTCAGTCCTGGGTCTCTAGGATCACGCCCTGGGCTGAAGGCAGCACTAAACTCTTGAGCCACCCAGGCTGCCCAGCTTATTATTTTTTAAAGGGTAATTCTGCACATTGTATGTTGTCCTGTATTTTTCTGTCAAGTACTACCTAGCTGTATCTACATGTTTATTTGAATCGTCTTTGATCTAATGATGATTTCATTAACTAGACCTAAACACCATGAAGATAAGGACCATGACTCAAGATAACCACTGATCCTTAAGACTTACACAAGCTCCTGGTATGTAGTTGGTGTTCAAACAATTTTGGTTGAATGAGTGAATGGATGAAAGACCTGAACAATAGATAATATCATGGAAGAGTATCAGTGGTCGAGGAGGATTTGTTCATAATCTAAATCAAATATGTAGAAAAATTTTTAAGTGAAGTGGAAAAATATAAATTTGCCTAGGGAAGCTATTCCAAGTTCTTTCCAGCTAGAGTGTGTCCTGCCCTTGGCTCTTGAACCTGAGTGTGTGGGTTCATACATGCCAATGAGCTTGTTCTGGCCCAAGGCAGTGCAAGAAAGGCTACAAAGTCCATGCTGTGACAGTGAGTCAACACCGTGAATACTACAGACTCACTGATTACAAAGCTACCTATTGGACTTATCACAAAATGAGTTAATTATCATTAGTGAGTTCTGGCTAATTCTGCATGGCTCCCTTCTCTTTATAGCACCGTACCACTCTTCCATAGAAACTCAACTACAAAGACCAGCAGCCCCCTACTCCAAGTGCTGTAGTACACTAATGAATTTCCCATTATAAAAAGAAGGCTGAAGATCAAGTGGACCATTAGCCACAACCACAGAAGTTAAGAAACAGAAAGGTGTTATGAACTAATACAAAGAAGTCTTGCATAGTAGACATGGGACATGACAAAGACGCAAGTAAAATTCATGGCTTACTTTCCTAGTATATGGTAGTGTTTGTCCTTAAGCCTATAGTCTACCAAGTGCTTAAATATGGGTGATATATTTAATGAGCAATTTCCAATTATTTTTTTTGTTGTTAGTATTTAAAAACCTGATAAGATAAGAAGAGACTCAAGGCAGAGTATTTTGTAGAAATATGGGTTAAATTTATGTTTCTGTTCACTCTGTGTTGGGTATCATTTCAGTTCAACTAATAAAATCCCATTTACACATTTTGAATTATAATTTAATATGTGAACAACAAAAAGTAAAAAATAAGAAATAGCAGCCTACCCACACTGTGTTCCATTTGTCACATTCCGGTTAAGGGAGCTGTTGATCCAGACTATAGTGTTGTTTACACACGCTTTTCCAGGGATCTTGAGTTCTTGTAATTCAGTGTCATATGCAATAAAAACATCTGTCATTGTGCCAAAAATGAGCAGCACGCCTGGATGGGATAGTCCATGGAGAAACGCACATAAACTTCCCACAAACATCAGCCAAATGTCAGTCGTTGAAGAAAATCGAAACTTGAAAAACAAAGGATTCAGAGATCATCTCCCGCACCTCTTTTGCGGGAGAAGTAGGACTATTTAATTTTAGTTACTAGATTCTGATAGATAGCATTCAGCACCAAATTTTATGGGAACCATCTTAATTGAACAGTAGGGCTTTCACTAATTATATCAAAATAAGTGGTATCTCAATTATCTAAAACACTAGACTCTTCCATTGTTGGTTTATCTTACTTATTTCCTAGTCTCTGAATTCATTCTTCACCTCAAGAACTGGCTTCAGTTCTTTGCCACTGATTCACAACTTCAGTGAGAAGTGATCATTGGCATTGATGCCATTGCCGTGTAGAAATACTGTGTGAAGCATTCAGCAATAGCATAAATTGTATCCCATAACTGATATTGACAAACAAGTGCCTATTAGTGCCTAGAAATGCCTCTACTTTGTGAAAGTTTGGAGAAAAGACCTAAACTACGGAATTTCTAAAGACATATAAGGATAAATATACACCATATGATTACTATAATGATTTTCCTTACTAAAATAATTATGGGCATAGTGATTATTTTCCAGGACACTTTTCTGATCTACCAGATAGGATTTATGTACTTTTTTATTAATTTATTAATTTATTTATGGGGGGGGAGAGGGGAGGGGCACAAGGAGAGGGAGAGAGAGAGAGGAAGAATTTTAAGCAGCTCCATGCCCAGCATAGAGGCCAACACAGGGCTCATTCTCACAACCCTGAGATCAGGACCTGAGTTAAAATCAAGAGTTGGATGCTTAACAGACTGAGACACCCAGGCGCCTCAGGATTTATGTGTTAATTACCAATATATTTCTAATTGCCATTTAGCATGTTATTACATAGGCAAAGTTTATTACTGAAAAGATATTGAAAAAGTGAACACTGTACTTAAAAACCTGCCAGTGACTAAAGATTTAACACTCCCTCCATGAGCTGAACAATTTGCGGTTGTAAAATTTATGTCAAAAATCAGCACAGTTTTATTACCAATTGAAAGAAGCCAACTTGGCTGCTGTCACCTTTCCTCTCATCTTGCAACCTGAGGAGAAAAACATATGGATTTATAGACCATCCTTTCCAAAACAAAGAGAAATTCTCCTTAAGTGATGATTTTATGAGTCATCCTTTAGTAAGAAATAAAGTCCCCACTGACTGAGAAATTCTTGCCAAACCTGGCATCCTAAAAACAAGATTTTATCATTCAGATTTACTTCTTCCAGAGATTTCAGTGTAGCTATATTTCATGTTCAGCAGAGATTCAGCGAAGTTTTTCTGAGAGGTATTGAAAGAAAATAAAAAGTGCTCTCTACTCCCAGTTATACTAACATATAACTATTGGACCCCAGGCTTGACCCTCAACCCGTTTCTACTTATATTTCCTTATAAGTTGAGGTGGTTGGATAAGCTGATTAAAGCTTCCTTTTAGCACTTAAAAATTTTACAATTACATTAAATAGTATTAATACGATGGAAAGTTTTTAAAAACTCCCATACTTCCCATAAAATCATATTTCCTTAGTATTTCTTACTCATTTCATCTCTCACAAAGTTGTATCTAACCCATCTTTGACCTTCGCAACTTCAGAGATTTCTACTTCACCATTCATGGACACACCCTGGACCTTTCTCTCACCAGAAACTGCTCTACTCCATTGGTATTCTGGGACTGCCTATGTATCCTGTTTTGTCACTTCCTTCCTCATTATACACCTATTTGTCATCCCAGTGGAAGTGTGCAGTCCCTTAAGCCCTCATTACTTTATAATTCTCAACAGCCCATCAAGGTTGTACTTCCTTCCCCATGCATCCCAGATCTCACACAAACCATTTGGACTACATTCTTACCATCCTCCTTAATCCTTTTCTGCCTCTATCTTTGGAAACTCAACTCTGCATCCATCCAGCTGTTTGCCCCTCTCCTCCTGAAGCCAAGCTGTGGGGCCTGCTGGAGACAAACTCTTCACCCTGTGAACCCTGTGAACTCATGCCAACACGTGCCATGCACGTGCCTGGGGAAGTCAGCTTCCCCTCTGGCTCAGAGTAGAATCCTAAGTCCTTGCTGAGATGTCCAAGGGCCTCCACGGTCTAGCCAATTGGCTCTCCGACCTTGTCTCCTCCTACTGCACTCCAGCTCTCAGCGCCCAAGCATCTGGCCTCTTTGCTGACCTTTGTTCAAATCAAATTTATTCTCACTTCTGACCATCTGCACTTGCTATTTCCTCTTGCCAGAATACTTTCTTCAGATACCTGCATGGCCAACCCCCTCATCTCTTTCAGATTTTCCCTCATAAGTCACCTTCTCAATAAGATCTTCCCTGGCCAAAACCTTTAAAATTTCAACTTCCTCTCCACACCTTTTCATATCTCCATTCCATGTTTGCTTTTTTTCTTAGAAAGAAAGTGATAGATTATTACAAGCTACCATACTATTTATTGTATTTATTTACGGTGCTTATTATGTCACCCTTACTAAAATGTAAGCTCCTCAAGGACAGAGATTTTTGCCCATTTTGTTCTTTTCTGTATCCTCAGCACTTGTAATAGTTTCTGATACCTAATAGGCACTTAATTAATATTTGTGAAATGAATGGACAGACGAGTATGGTCTCCAGCCTTAGCTCAATTTACATCACTGTACTTCATCTGTCTACAGATTGTTCCATTTCTCTCCGTAGCTTTCTCAAACTTCACCATGATCTTCTTATTCTACATTACCACATCTATCAGAAGATAACATCATCTCTAAAAACTGAAAAATTCACTCAAACTTCCTGTGCTTTCTCTCCTTGCTGTTCATCTACACCTATGCTCATTTTCATCTTTTTTTCTACCCAGTGAGAAAAGTGTGATTCTTCTAGATCCAGGCTGACCCTAGCACTCCTAGTCTGAAACTAATGTTACCACATCCAACACTCCTCTCTACTGCGAATTACTTAAACTTTCCTTAATAACTTCAACCTCTGCCTTTCCACCACCTCTTTTGCAGAAACTTGCCTGGTGCCTGCCTTGTGTCTTCTAAATTAAATTCAATCTAATCCTACTCTTATACCAATGAATGATTAACTGACATTTTTTATATGAGAATGTAAACTCTTAAACTAAAGAGAAATATCTAATAATTAAATTTCAGGCTTCTATTATTTGCCTGTGGGAAGAATTTGAGGTTTAGGGATCTCCTCTGCGCTCATGAAATCATACTCATTCAACTTTTTCTTTGTCCATTTAGGTTTGAAATTCTATGGTGTTGCTGGATACATAGGAGAGATGTGGACCTAATCCAGAGGGATATTCTAAAAGGTTTTTGAAAACAAATTACAGCAGTGTTTTAAAGAGAAAAGAAATGGATTACCTATGCCATTTTATAGGAAGTACAATATGCATGAAAATATTATGTCTGCTTTGTGCCTTTAAAAGGAGTATTAGGAAGTTATTCTAGAAAAGGTGATGTATTGTTGAAATAGTCACTTACCTTGAATTCTTGTCATTGTTATCTGTCAGGATAAAAACAATGCACAAAGCAGTTAATAATAATGACACAATGACATAGTCATTAACAATTTTGCTCTGAAAAAAAAAAAACAATTTTGCTCTGGAAAAACATTCCCATAAATTAGCTTTATTCATGGAACATTGCGAAATGACTATTCGCCTTTTTCTCCTTTTTTTTTCATTCTCTCTCTCTTTCTCTCTCTCTTTCTCTCTCTCTTTCTTTCTCTGTCTCCTTCATATTACACAAGAAGATACCCTGTCAGGTTCAGGACTGCTGGCTTGACTACATTTTTCGATATTTCTACAAGTTTTAAGATATTTGTATTTTTTGAATGTCCACTGGAGACCAACATTTTTAAATTAGCTGAAGAAAATCTAATTTTTTGAACTACCAAGTAAAATGAATATTTATTGTTTGGTTCCTTGGAAACATCAGAATTTATCTATTTAAAACTGAGACCACAAATTAACTAAACAATAAGATGATGTTGATACTCCCATGCCAGGAGAAATCACAGTATTGAGGTGGATGTGATTTTCTCCAGGCTAGCCAATGAAGGGTAGGAAGTGAAAGTGAGGATGCAAGGTCACTGAGTATAGGGAAACAACAGGGAAAGGAATTCAGGGTGCTAATGTCAACCATCACCATGGGACAGCACATCCTGATTCTCTGGCATTTTAATTATGTACTTTAGGTAAGAGTAAAGAGGCATTATAGAATAGATTGAGATAACATCTTGGGTTTGGGAATCAGAACTGGATTAGCATAATGGATCCATTAATTATTGTTCCTGTAATCGTTGCCAAGTTTAATATATATATATATATATATATATATATATATATATATATATATATATAGAGAGAGAGAGAGAGAGAGAGAGAGAAAGAGAGAGACAGTTAAGTCTCATTTTCTTCTTCTGTAAGTTGTAAAATCATAGGATTTTTTTTTAAATAATAATTTAGGGGTACCTGGACAGCTCAGTCGGTTAGGTGACTGACTCTCAGTTTCAGTTCAGGTCATGATCTCAGGGATCATGAGATTAAGACCCCTCAGTATGGCTCCCCCTCAGCAGGGAGACTGCTTCCCCTATGGTTTCTTTCTGCCCCTCCCCTGCTCAGGCTCTCTCTCTCTTTCAAATAAGTAAATAAATCTTTAAAAATAATAATAATTGCTTGGAATCACTTGTGCTCACTAGATGTTAAGTAGTAATGCTATGGGTCCTCTTTCCCATCATCGCATTCTGGCCAGCAGTCTCAGTAGTTTCTCGCTGAATAATCACCACTGTAATCAATTATAATGATAGATGAATAAAGGCAATAATAATAACCAGTGCTGGAACAACACTACTTTACTGGGAAAGAGATATTTATAGATAACATACTTTCATTCACCCACACTTTGTGTGTTTTTTTCCCAGGATCATAATTTATTGTACAAACTATCACATGATGAGTTGACATTAGCTTCTCCAGGCATGGGAACTTAACAGGTGACGTACAGTTTAAATTCCACTTATGTGGCTTTCACAGTTGGTGCTTTTGTAGACCTTAACTTGAAGTATAAGATCATCAAAGCAATGCCTTCATATGTGGCCAGTACCCAATTCATTCTACTTGTGAGAGTGTAAGAGTTGAAATGTTTTTTGATATCAGTGAAATGGACTTGGGCATCCATTTCTGGATTTGTCATGATTTTAATATTGCAAAAGATACCAATTCCACTGGTTATATCCTTCAATGTACAGTTCATGTGTTTTTACCTAGCATTTTCAAACATTCCATTACATGGATTCTGGAGAGAACCACCCATTTGTGGGTGAGAAGTGCATCCTGTAATGGTTCTCCATATTATTGTGCCTTGACTCTGCCCTTTGAAACTTCACTAGTTTGTCCACTTTTGCTCTAACCTCTTTTTATATAAGTGACAGTAAGAGAAAAAGGCCACTTACAGAATGTGCTTGACTCAAAACCATAATTGTCCTCTCCAAATTTCTTCACACTGCGAAGAATTACTGCATCAGACATGGTAATTGCAATCTGCAGTCAATAACCCTATAAAATAAAAATAATCATTGCAATTATTTTTCTTTAGGCAAAGTAAACAAATGAAAGAACAGTTTGGTAGAAGAAATAACTTTCACTAACATAATCTTCACTAAAAAGCAGATTTTTTAATTAATCAATAACTCCATGAAAGACTCTAATTATTGGGAATGAAAAGGCAAACCATTGATTATGGTTTTCCCCTAGTTGATGAATGGATAGTTACTTTTATTTGTTTGTTCTTTCTGTCTGTCCTTCCTTCCTTTCTTCCTTTCTTCCTCCTTCCCTCCTTCCTTCCATGAGTAAAAATAAAAACCACTGGAACTGCACAACCAACTGATGATATTCTTGGGTTAATGTAGTGGAATGACAATACCTAATACTGGTGGATAGACTTCAGTGCTCCTATGTAAATGCAGCTCCTAGATTGAGGATATGGTGAGTCCAGTGTGGACCAGGGGAATAACTACCCATTCATTTCATAAAACAAGTGTAACCTTGATATCAAAACAAACAAGAATGGTATAAGAAAAAATCGAGGGATCCCTGGGTGGCGCAGCAGTTTGGCGCCTGCCTTTGGCCCAGGGCGCGGTCCTGGATATCCGGGATCGAATCCCACGTCAGGCTCCCGGTGCATGGAGCCTGCTTCTCCCTCTGCCTGTGTCTCTGCCTCTCTCTCTCTCACTGTGTGCCTATCATAAATAAATAAAAATTAAAAAAAAAAGAGAGAAAAAATCGAAATATAATTATTTTTGAAAATAGATTAAAAATTGCTAAATATGTTAAGTGGAATTTAGCAGTTCATGAAAAAATGTAATGAGCAATGTTGATCCCAGGAATACAATGATGGTTTTATGAAAAATTTTGATCATTTTGATAGACCCAGAAAAAGTATTCAGTAAAAATCAATATCCATTACTGACTTCTAAAATCCTATAAGATTAAAGAAATCATTATCAGCAACTCCAATGAATAGATTTTGGGTAATGATCAGCAGCGAATACTAGAACCATTAGCTGAAATATTGGCAAAGATTAAATATCTAGTAGTACAAAGTATTGCAAAGATGTAGAGGGAAGACATTACATTAAGCCATTATATCTCCTTAAGCTCCTCTGGGCTCTCATAGTTTCTCATACTTTCCTCGTTTTTGATGACCTTGACAGTTTTGAGGAGTATTGAGCAGTTATTTTGTAGAATGTCCTCTAAAATGGGACTTATCTGATATTTTTCTTAGGATTTTTCTCAGGATTAGACAGGGATTGTATATTTGGGGGAGGAAAACCATAGAGGTAAAGTACTCTTTTCATTACATCATATCAATGGTACTATCAACATAATAGTACTGATCAACATGGTTTATAAAAAATAAATTTTTAAATTTTTATTTGAATTCAATTAACATAGAATGTATTATTGGTTTCAGAGGTAGAGGTCAGTGATTCGTCAGTCTTATATAACACCCAGTGCTCATTACATCACGTGCCCTCCTTAAGGTCCATCTCCCAGTTACGCCATTCCCTTACCCCTCTTCCATCCAGCAACCCCCAGTTTGTTTCCAATGATTCAGGGTCTTTTATGGTTTGTCTCTCTCTCTCTCTGATTTTGCCTTGTTTTATTTTTTCTTCTCTTCCCTTATGATCCTCTGTTTTGTTTTTTAAATTCCGCATATGAGTGAGATCATACGATAACTATCTTTCACTGATTGACTTATTTCACTTAGCATAATGTCTTCTAGTTCCATCCATATCTTTGCAAATGGCAATAATTCATTTTTGATAGCTGAGTAGTATATATATATATATATATATATATATATATATATATATATATACTACATCTTATTTATCTCTTCATTTGTTGATGCTCATCTGGGCTCTTTGCATACTTCGGCTATTGGGGACATTGCTACTATAAACCTTAGGTACAGATGCCCCTTTGGATCAGTACATTTTTATCTTTGGGGTAAATACCCAGTAGTGCAATTGCTGGGTTGTAGGGTAGCTCTATTTTCAACATTTTGAGGAACCTCCATATTGTTTTCCAGAATAGCTGTACCAGCTTACCTTCCTACCAATAGTGTAAGAAGGTTCCCCATTCTCTGCATCCTCGCCAACATCTGTCATTTCCTGACTTGTTAATTTTAGCCTTCTGACCTGTGTCAGGTGGTTTTTATTTCTTTTCCCCTGATGCTGAGTGATGTTGAACATTTTTTCATGTGTCTGTTGGCCATTTGTACGTCGTCTTTGGAGAAATGTCTGTTTGTGTCCTCTGCCTATTTCTTGATTAAGATTATTTGTTCCTTGGGTGTTGAGTTTGATAAATTCTTTGTATATCTTGGATACTAGCCCTGTATCTGATGTGTCATTTGTAAATATCTTCTTTGATTATCTTTTGGTTTTGTCGACTGTTTCCTTTGCTGTACAAAAGCTTTTTATCTTGATGAAGTCAAGATAGCTCATTTTTGCCTTTGGAGATATGTCTAGTAAGAAATTGCTGTGGCTGAGGTCAAAGAAGTCTGTGTTCTCCACTAGGATTTTGATGGATTCCTGTCTCACATATAGGTTTTTCATTCTTTTTGAGTCTATTTTTGTGTATGGGGTGAGGAAATGGTCCAATTTTATTCTTCTGCATGTGGTTGTCCGATTTACCCAAGAGCATTTGTTGAAGAGACTTTTTTCCATTGTATATTCTTTCCTGCTTTATTAAAGATGAGTTGACCATAGAGTTGAGGGTCCATTTCCGGTTTCTCTATTCTATTCCATTTATCTGTTTTTGTGCCAGTACCATACTGTCTTGATGATTACAGCTTTGTAATAGAGCTTGAAATTTGGAATTGTAGTGCCACCAGTTTTGGTTTTCTTTTTTTAAAGATTTTATTTATTTATTCATGAGAGACAGAGAGAGAGAGAGGCAGAGACACAGGCAGAGGGAGAAGCAGGCTCCATGCAGGGAGCCCGATGTGGGACTCGATCCTGGGTCACCAGGATCATGCCCTGGACTGAATGAAGGCACTGCTAAACTGCTGAGCCACCCGGGCTGCCCAGTTGATAGCATTTTGATAAAGAGTGCATTGAATGTATAGATTGCTCTAGGTAGCATAGACATATTAACAGTATTTGTTCTTCGAATCCATGAGCATGCAACATTGTTCATTTCTTTATGTATTCCTCAATTTCTTTTATGAGTGTTCTGTAGTTTTCTGAGTACAGATCCTTTGCCTCTTTTGTTAGGTTTATTCGTAGGTGAAGTACCCTCATTACATCATATCAAAAGTACTACTGACATAATAGTACCAACCAACATGATTTATAAAAATAAATTTTAAAAAATAAATTCAATATTAAGAAGTAGAGTGAGAAACATTATTTTATTAATCAATTTAGGAGGTCAGTAAAATAAAAAAATCTACAAGAACTAGATTCAAAATTACTTTATTCAACAACAGTTTATTACTATAGCAGTATTACACCCAGAGAATGCAATGCTCACTGGTTATATCATTTTTGAAATTTTAAACAAAGACTTATTTTTTAAAAGGCAAAGAAAGAAATTCTTTGATCATGATAAAATGAGAAAACTTCAACGATAGTTGTAATATTACATCTCCTAATTTTAAAATAAGACTTTTTTTAAAAAAAATTCAGTGTTCAATGATTTTTTCCTGGCTTAGCTCATCATTTAAAAAGGTTTCTTTCCACTGGCATGCAAATATTTGGCAACACTTAGAGGCTAGTGGTGTCATGTCTTGTCCATGAACTTCAGTCTTACAGATCCTATGGCTTCACTCCATGTTATTGGATACATTTTTTAACCTCTCTCCAGGCTCTGAATTCTCCTTCAGATCAGTGGTGGTGATGGTGGTACTAAGGAGGAGAATGATGATCAACCAACATACTCTCTTCATTTTCCCTCTCTGTGCCCTCTGCAATTCTATACAGTTGTTTTCATATTGAGTTTGCTTACCTTTTGCTTCTTTCTGAACATAGTGACTTTTGTGATCTCTACTATTAAAGAGTAACATTCTCAAACACAAAAATTCATGCATATCATGGATCTCCATCCCTGTAGCATTGACACTGCCTTCATCCAATGACCACCAGGAACATAACTATAGTCGAACAGTCTGGATTCATTACTTATTGCAGTGAGGGGGAACACACGGTAGGAACCATGGGATGTCTCAGTAAAAGAGTGTTAGAAAGAACCTATTATAGGACTTGGAGTTCAGTTAGGTGATTGGAAGAGGATCCATGAAAATGGGGGTTTGCTTCAGATTGGATGCTGCCAGAAAGCAAGAGCAATTTTCATGACTGGGTACAGAAACAATCACTCATAGCAAGAGAGAGGGATGAGGATGAGAGAGGATGTTTGGTATTTTGTGGGTTGCACAATGACCTTGTTTTTATCTGTGTTTAGGCAAAATTATGGACTGGCTTTACTGTGCTTCATTTTTAACCTGATTCATAGTGAATTTGTCTGAGGTTGGTTGGATGGTTATTTTTACGTATCAATTTGAGGGAACTAAGGGATGCCCACATAGCTGTAAAGAATTATTTCTGGGTATGTCTGTGATGTGTTTCCAGAAGAGATTAGCATTTGAATCTGTAGAAGACTGCCCTGATCACTGCAGATGGGCATTATTCATTCAATACCCTGAAGTCCTGACTAAAACAAAAAGGCAGAGAAGTTGATGGCAGAGAAACTAAAAGACATTTTTCTAAAGAAGACATCCAAACGGCCAATAGGTACATGAAAAGATGCTCAACATCACCCATCATCAGGAAAATGCATATCAAAACCATAATAACATATCACCTCACATCTGTTAGAATGACTATCATCAAGAAGACATTAAATAACCAGTGTTGGTGACGATTTTGAGAAAAGGGAACCCTCAAGTCCTGTTGATGGGAAAATAAACTGGTTTAGTCACTATGGTAATCAGTATGGAGGTTCCTTAAGAAATTAAAAATACAGGGGCACATGGGTGGCTCAGATGGTTAAGCATCTGCCTTTGTTTTTTGTTGTTGTTGTTGTTTGTTTGTTGTGTTTTGTTTTAAGCATCTGCCTTTGGCTCAGGTCCTGATCTTGGGTTCTGGGATGGAGCCCCTGTGGGGATTCCCACTCCTGCTCAGTGAGGAGTCTGCTTCTCCCTCTCTCTCTAGCCCTCCTCCACTTGTGTGCACCCTCGTGAGCGTACTTTCTCTCTCTCTCTCAAATAAATAAAATTTTTTTCAAAAAAAGAAATTAAAAATACAGCTATCATATGATCCAGCAATCCCATTTCTGAGTATATACCCAAAGGAAATTAAAATAGGATATTGAAGAGATACCTGCACTCCTGTGTTTACTGCAGCATTATTCAATATAGCCAAGATACAGAAACAACCCTAAGTGCCCATCAATGGATGAATAGATTAAAAGAGATGTGGATACATATGTATATATGCACACACGTATATAGCATATATAAAACTTTGTATGTACATATGTACACACACATACATATACACACACATATATATATAATGGAATATTATTCAACCATAAGAAAGAAGGAAATTCTGCCACTTGTGACAACATGAATGGACCTTGAGGGCATTATGTTTAATGAGATAAGCCAGACAGAGAAAGAAAAATATTGTATGATTTTGTCTATCTGTGAAATCTAAAAAAGCTGAAATTGTAGAAACAGAGACTAGAATGGTGGTTACCAGAGATTGAGGGGTGGAGGGATTGGGGAGATGTTAAAGGATACAAACTTGCAACTAGAAGATGAGAATATTCTGAAGATCTAATGCATAACCTAATGATTATAGTCAACAATACTGTATTGTATACTTCAAAATTGCTAAGAGGCTATATCTTAAATGTTCTCATCACAAAAAAAGAAATGACAATTATGTAACATGATAGAGGTGTTAGCTAAAGCTATGGTGGTAATTCAAATTGCCGTATATAAATGTATCAAAGCAACAAGTTGTATACCTTCAATTTATACAATGTTGTATGTCAAATACTTCTGAGTAAAAAATAAATTAATTTTTTGAAGGCCAGAAGAGGATGAATTTGCTCTTCTACTTTAGCTGGGACATCCATCCTTTCCTGGCCTTGGACATCATTGCTGCTGGTTCTTAGCCCTTTGATTGGTTGCTCAGTCAGAAATTGAAGCTAGTTGCCTTATCTCTGCCCAGGTCAGAAATGGCAGTGATGAATTCTGAAGGCCATTGTGTTGAAAAAGTTGATGACTTGCATGCATCCACAAAGGCAGTGGCCATTTTATAATGCTAAGTCTGGGAAAGTGCAATGAGATACCAAAATTTCTATGACAAATAAACAAAAGCCTTGCTTGTGATATTTTTCCAGGAAAGGCAATGTTTCCAGAATCAGATGTTAGATGAATTGCCTCATATCATTATAAGCATAGAATGAAATTCTGGTATATCTGTAGACCATGTTTTCTTTACTGGTTAGTTACTTTTTAATTAAATGAGATCCTGGGAAACATAGCAGATGCTGGAGAATATCTCTGATAGTTTCTGAAACCCTGGAAACATAGTGAGAATCTAGTTGTCAGTAATAAACAGGTTTGTGAGAGCGTGTCTCCTCACCTGGCACATTCCATGATTTAAACATGCTCTGGTTTTTTTTTTTTACTTATGATAGAGAGAGAGAGAGAGAGAGAGAGAGAGGCAGAGACATAGGCAGAGGGAGAAGCAGGCTCCATGCACCGGGAGCCTGATGTGGGATTCGATCCTGGGTCTCCAGGATCGTGCCCTGGGCCAAAGGCAGGTGCCAAACCGCTGCACCACCCAGGGATCCCCATGCTCTGGTATTTTGACACATTATTTCCCCACCCTAATCAGCAGACATAATGTCATCTAATTCTACTCTCTCAGCTGTTATCTATAGTACCCTAAGCTAACAGTTTTGTTCTTGAGCTTCCTAAAGTGTGTGAAGGGTTCTTGGGTATCACACATTGCAGGAACCTTTAATTAAGGTTTCCTAACAATTTACCATAACAAAATTTCACTTTAACCAACACAAAAGAACTCAGAATTGAAAATAAGGTACTATGCTATCTCCTTTTCACTCTGTCTTTTCATAAATTGAATAATTTTAATCTCTAAAAAAAATCTCTTTGGAAACAGATTGAGAATTTTCAAGTCTTCCAGGAGGATGGCCTTCCAATAAACTCAGAAAGTCTAGTTGTCAAGATTTCTAAGCACTGGCTGGCAGACTTTGGCCACCTAATTGTGGAAACCCCAAGAATTCTTAAGTGTCCACACCAGCATCACTGTCCCTCTCTACTAAATGGCATGTGGTCTATGTGCAGACTATCTGTGCTTCTGTTTAACTATCCAGGGTTGAAGTTTTCTTTTCTTTGATTAAATGTGTAATCTTATCAACATTGAGGACAGTCTCCTGACCTTTCCTGGTAGACACATCTCAGATATTTCTACTTTAGAACACTAACAACAATATTCTGGAAGACCACTGAAGGGGAGGAGATCCTGAATGGATCACCTGAGAGAACTGAGGACATTGACAAATGTCAGAAAGAGGGATAAATAAGAAGTGCTATGGGGGATGGGGTGCCTGAGGCTGTCAAAACTGGTCGATATAGAGTTCTATAAACCATGTCAGGGTTAACCCAAAAATCCAATGAATACAAAATGTCAGTGCCCACCATGGGCCAATACATCAAGGCTGCTAAGTGTAACTTCAAGACACAAGTCTGGCTATTGATGCTGCAGGAGACTGGAAAAAGAAAACAGGAAGAAAGAAGGAAGGAAGGGGAAGGAAGGAAGAAAGAAAGAAGGAAAGAAAGAAGAAAGAAGAAAAGAAAGAAGAAAGAAAGAAAGAAAGAAAGAAAGAAAGAAAGAAAGAAAGAGAAGGAAAGGAGAGGAAAGAAAGAAAAGGAAAGACGGAAAGGAAAAGAGGAGAGAAAAGAAACAGGTCAGGAATAATAATTCTCTCAGAGGCTGGAATCCTTCCAGGCTGAAGATACAGCTATAATAGGAGCATTGGCCTACTGCCTGTTTTTGTAAATAAAGCTTTATTGGAACACAATCATGTCCATTAGTTTTAATATTGTCTTTGGTTGTTCTTGTGCCACAATAGCAGAGTTGAGTAGCTGTGACAGAGATAAACTTACATCCCCCACCCCCCACCAATGCTTAAAACATTTACTTTCTAGGGCAGTTGGGATGGCACAGCGGTTTAGTGCCTGCCTTCAGCCCGGGGTGTGATCCTGGAGACCTAGAATCAAGTCCCACGTCGGGCTCCTGGCGTGGAGCCTGCTTCTCCCTCTGCCTGTGTCTCTGTCTCTCTCTCTCTCTGTGTCTCTCATGAATAAATAAATAAAATTAAAAAAAATTTACTGTGTAGCTTTCTGCAGAAATGTTTGCCGATTCCTGTATTATGAGGTCAGTTCCAGACAGTTCTGGTGCCTGGGGAGAAATATTGGAGAACCTGACTTACCCAACCTAAAACCATATGGAGGGCACCAGCCCTCTAACGTGCCCTGTCCTCATGGAACTTACAGTGCAGCAGGGAAGACAGGTGCTACATGAGAAAGGACAAGCGTGGTGACTGTGAGGGAAGGGGAAGCATGGGTAGCTCCACGAGCCTCAATAGGAGGCCCTGCCCTTGTCTGGGCAACTGGAGGAGACTTTGGAGCTAGAGCATTTTCATCCTGGGATATCTCCTCATAGGAGATGAGGGTGATAAATTAGCCAAGGAAATGGGAGAGAGAACAGCTTCCCAGGCAGGGAGGAGTACGTGAAAAGGCCCAGACCCGAGAGAGAGCACGTAGGTTTAGGACAGAAGAATGTCCAGTGAGTGTGAGGGAAAGTGGATGCACATCTCTGAAGGATGTGGCTGCTGGATTCCCTCAGGGCCTCATCTCTAACAGTGAGGACTTGGGACCTTATCCCAGTGGCAAGGAAACTAATAAAGAGTTTTAGGCAAGATAAAGATAGGATCATTTTTACACTAAAAAAAAAAAAAAACCACCAACACTCTGATAAGGCTTGGAACTTGAGAGCCCACACGCAGAGGGACTAGAAAATCTGTCTGGGAAGGACAAAAATTCTTCCAGGCCAGGCAAGCAGGCACCCTCGTTTAGCAGAGCACAGACCCGACAGTCCACCTCACTCTCGGGCAGATAGGCCGGAGGTGACCCAAAGAAATAGGTTTCTGGTGCCCCAGAGCCAAGCCATTGGTGCCCAGGCTCTTGTCACTTTAGGAGATGCCTTCTCTATTATATCATGTACCAGGTTTTCAGTTGTCTCTGGGGAGATTTGTTCTGCTTTCCATTTCATTTCTCCCCAGTTACTATCTTTGAAACATGTTGGTCTTGCTTTGGACTCAGGAGGAAGAGGCTGAGGTTGTTCTACATCCAGGCCAAGATAATAAGGAGAATCTAAATGTGCTAATGGCCATTGAGGAGCTGGAGGGATGGCGAGGAGTACTAGGCCAGGCTCAGGAGTAGAGTGGCCTTCACCTCACCCCACATCACACGGTGAATATTCTCCTTGGCTTTTCTCTTGTGAGGTTTCTCCTTTTATAAAAGTTTTCAAGGCCACCAGCAGCACATACTCCCCTTCCTTGGCTTCTCAGAAAAGCAGAACTGCTCCTGGTTCCCTTGAATTTGAAAGTTACCTCCTAAGCCACAAATTCTGATTTTTAAAGCTCTTTAAATGTCTTTCACGCTGACATGCAGAAATGTAGGTAGCACACTTTTGATATTATTAAACCCAGAAAATGATTTGTTTCTCCCAAGGATCATTAAAAGGAGGAAGGAAATATTAGTTTATGCTAAGAAGCAGAAAAATAGGAAAATACTGTCTTGCGGGTAAGCGGGTTATGCCTTCCAACAAAGTGGAAGATAGGATAGGATAAAAAGGAGGCCCCTTTAGCCTCGAGGACTGCAGCTGATGGACAAGGGAAAGAAATGAAATGGAAGACTGAAGAATTGCACTCAAACAAGAAAGTCTAACGTCAGCATTACTCCCAGCTTTTCTTGATCTCCACACCCATAGTTCTCCCATCTGTGCAAAGCAACACACAACTCTGACCCTTGATTCTTGCAATGGAACCTGGGCTTTTTTTCTCCTTCTTTTTTTTTTTTTTTTTTCAATTTCAGTGTCTTTTAAAACTACTGAGTGAGCAGGGGTTTTGTTTTTTTTTTTCCTACGTGACTTCCTAACCTATTTGCAACATTCATAGCAAATATTTGTCACCATTACCCTTAGTAGAAGGACACACATGTTATTTAAGGGCCTTACAATCAAGTAGGGGGCAGGGCATGTAAACAGGAACTCCCAGGCAGGGAAACAGAGGCTCCAGAGATAATGGCAGAGGGTTACAGAGCAGAGGAGGAGGGTACCCAAGTCTACAGGGGTGAGGGATGTGTGGGGCTGGGGGGGGAGGGGGGCACACACAGAAACAACTTCTGTTAAACAAAAGCTTGTAAATAAGTTAACACCTCACAAGTATAATAACCATTGTTAGATCCCAATATTAAGAATTTTGGGTACACTCCATGTCATTTCTAATATGTCTAGCAAGCTATTCTTCTCTCAAAACACTTGGAAATACCACACTCTATTCCCAGTCTTCAATGTGAATGATATTTGACTGATATGTTCAAATCAGCAGCAGCATTTCTACTAGCTAGGGAAACCTACGAGAGGGAAAATAAGATTCTAGAAACCAACTCCCCACCCCCCAGCCAGGCATGCAGAGCCCATATTCTTTAGTATCTGAATTATTGAAAACTGAGAGAATGAGGAAATGAGCATGGTGTGGGAGAAAAGATCAAGTCGGCATAGTCCTATATTAAGCCAGCACCAGCTTTTGGGACAGGAATTTGTTTTCTATGCAAACAGAATTGTGCTTTCATACAACCAAGATTTAAACACTCACTAGTATTTTTATTTTGGGCAGATTATTCAATCCATTCACCCATTTGCACCACACACCCCATATACCACCCCCACTCGCACATTCTCGAGAGAATTGATGCATAAAGTAGTATTACTATAAATGAGACAGTGACCAAGAGCCATCTGTATCGCCTATCACATTGTGACATCATCGACGTACTCGGCAAGTTCCTATGGAAGCATCATAGTATTGTTTATCGCATGACAAGCCTTTAGTGGATCAAACACACAACACCCCACCAAGTAGAACCTGGAGCATGTGGACTTGCAGAACGTAGTCCTCAAAACGGTGCAGACGGTAGAAGTCACTTACCTGTGAACATGAACTTGAGGCAGCCGGAGAAGCGAGCCACTCCACCATGGAGAGTCAAAGGGTTTTACAACCTTTTCCCACTTCAGTTTTCACCCTTATAAAACGCTGAACAGAATTCAAGCTTTTTTGAAAACATTATCTATTTGCTAACAGGTCAATGCCCCAAAGGCCAGCCTACGCACAGTTCAGTGACATCTGAGGAAAGGTTGAACACACTGGAAACAATAACCCCAAGCCCAAAGTATGCCTGGGAAGCCGCGTGAGGGCGCCAACAGGCTTTGGAAAATGCAGATTCCCTTGAAAGAAGACATAGACCCTGGCGTCCCTTCCTCCCGCAGCCTGCGAGAGTGTTGATCCTGGCCACGTCCAGCTCTTCTTTCCATAGACTTAGTCTTAGGAAGTTACTTTAAAACATAACAAGACCAAAAGCAAAAAAAAAACCTCAAAACTTTTCCCGTTGATTTGAAAGACTACTTTTGGGAAATCCTTACATTGCAGGCCCCCGGTGTTCCTGCCCCAGGCCCAGGGTTGCATGGAGATAGATAACTTGGAACAACACCTGAAACAGCCTTTTGCTCAAAACTGAATACTCACCTGACCCTTGCACTCTGGCCTCCACAGTCAATGACCTCAGGCTCTGCCCACCAGAGGAAGCCTTGTGTAAGGAGAGAGAAATGATTTTTTAAAAGGCTTAAATGAACAGAAATCCAAGAGAAATAAACACATACAGCTTCTCCAGTGGCTTTCTGCTCTCCGTTATCTATTCCTCTCCCTTGTTAATTCTTCCATTTTCTCAAATGCACTTATTTTTTTTAATCTCTCCCTGGCTGAGCTGACCCCTTCCTAAGGGCACCTCACTCTGGCCTGCAGCGATGAATAATAATAGCCAACATCAGGACGCCTGGGTGGCTCTGTGGCTGAGCCTCTGCCTTTGGCTCAGGGCGTGATCCCGGGGTCCCAGGTTCGAGTCCCACATCGAGCTCCTGCTTGGAGCCTACTTCTCCCTCTACCTATGTCTCTGCTTCTCTCTGTGTCTCTCATGAACGAGTAAATAAAGTCTTAAAAATAAAAATAATAATAATAGCCAACATTGGCCAAGCTCTTATTGGGTGCCTGGTTCAGCTGGAGAGTTTTAGTTTGTATTTCTTGATTTGAATTTCTTGAAATTCCCTTGTTTGGATTTTTCAATAACCATAGGAGTTAGGTGCTATCATCATCATCATCTCCATTTTATAGTGGAGGGAACTGAAGCACAAAGAGGTTAAATAACCCACCCACCATCTTGCAACTAATAGGTGTAGAGCCTGTGCTCCTAACCACTCTATGCTAACCTACTATCCCAGGCTCTAAAATGCAGGTGATGGGCCAGTGCTTCTCAGTTTGCAGAAAAGAAAATCAAATAATGATAAGATCAGATTTTCACAACTTAAAATTTTTTAGTCATGAACTTTAAAAATCCACTAACATTTGTCTCTACTGGAATCTATGTATATATAAGATGGTTTATGATTTGGCTCTAAATTTTGTATATTATACATATAATTTATACTTTATATTTATATTTTATATATGTTTTATATATAAATATTTATTTTATATATTAAATATATGAATATATTAATAAATATAAAATATATTATATATACAATAAAATTTCCATACATCAAGATTAGCAAACGTAGGAAAGATTTCTAAGATGTTCCTCTGTCTGAACTGGTTTGAGACAGGTTGACCTCTGAGGCAACACAAATGTATATAGTAATACTGGGTTTGGCACCAGTTAAGACTCAGAACAAAGAAATTTGCGCTACCTAAAACCAAAAGGATAGCACAGCTGTGGGTTTGTAGCCTTGATTGGGAGGAGATTTTCAGTAGAATTTTGTGTCCTTGGTTCTGGTGAATTTGTTGATAACACCCACAGGATGAAAAGGAGCTTCTCACTGGTCTTAGTGACCTAAGCCCTTCCTTTGTGTGACATGTAGATGTACAGGAAGATTAAAGACAGAAAGAGAGTTCTAGAGCCAGGAACAATATTGCAGGTATTTGGTTCAACCACATCATCTTGTAGATGCAAAAACTGAGAACAGAGCAATGACCTGTCCTGAGCCCCTTGGAGGTTTAATAACATCTTTTTCTGCTCCTTCAACTCTGGCTCTCAACCAGCCAGGACAGGCTGAATGCCAAGTTAATCATTCCTATGGTGTTTCAGCAGCAGGTGAGCTTTCTTTATGGTTTATGGTCTAAAAATAGGTAGGGCTATGGTCCCTACTGTCCTCCAGTTAAAACATTAACTGAAACACTTTTTGAGTGCTTACTGTGTGCCAAGCCCTGTTCTAACCTCTGGGATACAAATATGAACAAAACAGATGAGAATTCCTGCCTTCAGGAATCCTATATCCTGGTGTGGGTGGGCGGAGAGGTAGATAGTAAATAACAAGCACAACATATGTGCTGATGGTGATAAATACTATGGAGAAAAACATTATAGGAAAGGAATATGACAAAGGAGTATGCGTATGTGCGAACATGTGTTTGTGAGGTGAGCAGGAGTGTTGCCATTTTAAACCAGGTGATATATGAGAAATGACCTGAGGTGAGGGACCAAGTACATGAGAATCTACGGGAGCAGTAAGTACAAAAGCCCTGGAGCAGGGGAGCACCTGCTATGTTTAAGGAACCACAAGGAAGTCAGTATAGCTGGAGCAGAGTAAGAAAGAGAGGGAGCAGTAGTCAATGGTATCATTGTAATGGGAGTAGAGCAGTGGTTCTCAAAGTGTGATTACTAGACCAGCAGCATCAGCATTAGCTGTTAGAAATATAAATTCTGGGGCCCATCCTTTATATCCTGAATAAACACTCTTGGAGTAGCACTCAGAATGCTGAAGTTTGAGAACCCCTATCATAGGACCTTGGAGGTCACTTTAGACCGATTTGGACCATATTTCAAACTCATACCCAAAAACGCCTCAGGGAAGGCCCCAAATGCTGAAGATAGAATTCAGCCAACAATTGTTCAAAAAAAATTGTACTGTGGGGGGAGGAAATGGTATTGAGAAGCATTCTGGGCACAGTGGAAAAACAAAAGAAACCACTATTACTTTCATTTTTTGAATCATTCAAACACAAATTATTGAGCATCTTCTATTTGCAAGATACCACATCAATTGTTTCATTGGTTGCCAACTTGTACATATTGAGTCAGTGTCCTTGAAAACATACAAATCTTAAAGGGAAGAAAAAGCTTTACATAAAAAACAATTAAGAAAATAAAATAAAGCAGAACAGCATCAAAAGTCAAAATGTTCAATGCATCTCTTAAATATTTTTTTAAAAATGACACATCACTGGGATCAGGAAAAAGAGTCTCTGAGGAGAGGGAATTTGAGTTGTGTCTCAGAGTACGAGGAGGGTGTGGTCAGGAACACAGCATGAGCATGGGTGTAGAACACACACAGACAATATTAAGAAGAACCAGATGAGAGACGAGACTATTAAACCAACCGTGGGAGGTTTTGTTTGTTGGCAAACAGTGGCTTCTAAGTTCACTGAGGTAGGTGAGGACAGGCAAAGAAGAGTTTTCAATGCCAGTAAGACAAGTTGCAGAGAGTCTAAGCCTGGAGCTTCAGTCCCGAGGAAGTCTTGCACATGTACACCAATGACAGACCCTTCTGCTTGGTTATTACCATCTTGAAAAATCAGTATTAATTGTGAAAACCCAGCTTGGCATAATATAACTGGGTTTGTTTTCATGGCATAAAGACTAGTAGAGAGAAAATGTCTGAATTAGCACTTCCTTGAGTAGCTTTCTGTTTTTGAAGCAAGCTCTGTGGGTTCATATACTGCTTCTGTCACTTACTTGTGATGAGATTTAATTAAGGTAATGATACTAGTAATCATTTCCCACTCATATCAAGTTCAACAGTCTCTGAGTGAAGAGAAGTTGATGGCCAGAGAAGGTGCTCGGCTCCACGAGTCAAGGACCCAGGCGGACAGAGCCTCTGCTCTCCTCAACATGTGACTTTCTAGGTCTTAGACATTGGTGTCTAGCCATCACACAGCCAGAGAGAAAATATGGAGTATTACGTATGGACAGTTTCCACAGGCCAAAGCTAGAAGTGGCATCCATAAACCATTGGCCAGGATTTTGTCACATGGTCACATCTAACTGCCAAAGAGACTAGGAGGTGAGATTTAGCTGTGTACCCAGGAGGTTTGGTTAAAAGGTAGCCAATCTCAGGAGATGGGCTTGGGAATCACAACGATTTATATTCACTTTCCAGTCATTTGACTTCGGGCAAGTTACTTAATCTCCACCAGCCTCAGTTACTTCATCAGTAAAATGGAAGTAGTGATACCATCTTTACAGGGTGATAAAGTCTGCCTGAACTCACCTGTGCCACAGATCCTGGACAAACATGCTGCATGTGGGAAAGAATTTTGGATGTGGGGCAGAGCAGTTTCTCCTCCAGCAGGACTGCCAGCCACTAGTTGATCTGACCTGCAAGGAGTGTGCCCTGGAATGGGTAAATTTTCCTTTTGAGTCTGAGATGTCAGTCTGTTTCAGTCTATCTGGATGGCATGTGGGATATTCACCCCACACCCAACATGCCCCATGCTAATGATTAATCATACTGCACCATGAGTCTCGCTGGCTCTGCCCTGAAAAATACGGGCGTAAGATTTTTTTTAAGTGAACTTTGTCAGTCTCATTCTGTCTAGTCAAAGGGGTCCATGATTGATATCCATGATTAGATATTCATAGGACAATTTCCCCAGAAACCCTTCCAAATAAGTCAGTGATATCCAAAAAAGATCGGTCCTCTGAGTATGCAGGGATGATTCAGTGTTAGTGTAGTAGGAACACTGCAAACCAATGACCTGTGCATTTTTCTCCTTCCCTTTCCTTATCCTGTGATTCCTCTCCAGGCAGGCAGTTAGGTGAATTTTGTATATTTTGTGTCAACCAAAATCAGCATATTCCTAATTTTGTTTTGTAGCCATTTAAGAAAGACAAGAAGAAAAAACATGAGAATATAAATGTGATAATATGTAAGTTTTAAAAACATCAGTGTGGATGAGTTTTATCTTCTCCTTTGTGCTTTCCCACATCTTCTAAACTGTATACAATAAAAGCAAACTATTTTTAATAAACAATTTATTAAATGAAAAGAATAAAGTATATGACAAAAAGTAATGCCTATAAGGATGTTTAATAGAATTTATATTACTAAAATTTTTTTTTAATATATCTGGAGGTTTTGAAAGCTCTCCAAATATTAGCTGGGGTTCAGTCAATGCTTTTCTCCACGAAGGCTCTAATGTCTGCAAAAAATATGGACTCCTCATTTGGATATCACAGGCAAAATTTCTGTGGATTCGAAGTCTCTGTCTGCATTGCAACCTGGTTTGTCCTAACACAGAAAAGTCCCATGGGGTCATGCTTGAAGCTCTTCCTTGGTGGTGTGGCCCAATGGTCCTAAATCAAGAGACAGCCCAATTCTACTCCAAACCTGTGCCCTTGGCCCCACTTCTCCCAAAAGCTGGCTCTGATCTGAACAGCCCTTGGGGTCCCATTTGGCTCCTTGTACAGTCTGTGCCAACACTATGGCATATCTGGCTTTGGCTCCTGGGACTCCTCCAGACCCCCACTTGTTTAGCAATTTAGAGTAAAATATTTGGCACATAAAACACTTCATGATGGTCTTCAAGTCATGTTCCTTTAAGATGGCTGTGGAGATAAGAATTAAAAATAGTGAATTGGGTCACCTCTGTATACTTTCAGATGTCTTATGCTCCCCCTATAGAACTAACAACACCAAATGAGACTTTTTCATCACACTCTCAGCAAGTAGTAGCTCACAATTCTCTGATGGAATACGTTGAAATCCACAACTATTTATCTTCTTCAGCTCTCAGTACTTGGCCAGAATTTCTGTTTTTGTTTCCCTCTCTAATGAGGAAACCTAATACAAAAATGCAGACTTCATTCATGAGCAAATCTTTTCATACCTTTGAGCGTGCTCATTCGTATCTTTCCCTAAAGGCTCATAAGAATTATGAGGGAACATTAGTAACTGGAGAAGGGAGAAGAATAGATGAAAAAAAGAGAGAGAGAGAAAGAAAATCAGAGACAATCCTGCTACAGAACAACATTTGTTACTGAGTGATTGTATCTATGGCATCGAATAGTCATTTGAACTGTAAAAAGAATTCATTTCTCACTGGAGAGGGATAAGCTTGCTGAGGCTCTGGGAAGATTGGATTTTCATGTCTCAATTTCACCCAGGACACCTCCTTTCTTAAAGTGATTATATATATATATATATATATATATATAATCACAGTCAAGCATAGGTCATAATGATCTATTCCAAGTGTTTACAAATAATGTGTGAGTGTAAGAGAGTCTCTACTACTTAATGCAAGGCAATTCATTCTTAAGACAACATACCTTGGCAACAAGGAACCAGTTTTATTAAATTAGTCAGTCATATCTTTGGGCAACTATCTAATAGTCTCGTAAAACCAAAATCCACTTCTCTTTTCAGTAAGCTTTTCAATCCAAGTGGATGTTGGTAACCTAATATTTTTAGCTTTAAGAAGAAAAAATTGAAGGCACATTATTTTTATTGTTCTCTTGCAAATGGCCGTTCAGAGTTCCCCAGGTCCACTCTTACTAGCTCTGGGTGACTCCTTAATACACAGGAAACTTAGTTTGTGAAACACTGCTTTAAAGTGAGGAGCTATCTACACCTGATTCACTAATTCATTGTTTCTCACTGACGCTTGTCTAGGCACACATTTGAAAATGCCCCAATTTTAAACAACAATGATTAAGAGTGATTAATTAGGGAACCCGGGTCATGAGCATCAAACCTCAAACTAAGGTAGGATAAAATAAAGGACTTGCAGCCAAATTAAACCTATATCTGACTCTGCTAGAAATGTTGAGTCGCTGCCATAACACTAGGGAATCTTCCAGGTCAGCCTAGGGCTTTCAGTAGACCTCATGGCAGAGTCCATAACTTATCTCTTCCAGGATGTGGTCAGGCATGCTTACCCTTTAGACCACAGCCCATCCCACTTTAACTGACTTGGGGTGTCCTCACTTCCTTATTGAGTATGGAAGGGTGGCTGCCTAAGTTCTCAGAAATTCATTTTGGGACTTTGCATGTCATTTACGGGCATGTACAAATCACTCTTACTAGTTCTTTTTTCTTCTGGACTGTTGTATATGTCTTTTAGTATAAGTAAATGTGTATGGTGTGTGTGTGTGTGTGTGTGTGTGCACACATGTACTCGCAAGAGCAACAAGTAGAAGCACAACTCATTACACATTATATTCTAAGTTATAGTATTTCCCTCCAAATCAGACCTCAAGGAATTATAGCTGGTGACCATGAGGTGACATACCAAAAAAACGAAGAGCGACATGCTGAGAATAATAGGGCAAAAGATAGAAAGACCCTGGGCCTTTATGATAGGATTAGGCCACTGAACCAACCTGAAACCAAATGCCTCCATATTTCACATAACATGAAATAATTGCTCTTATTACTAATGTCACCAATTACTAGGATATGCAGCTAGGTATATGCCTACTGATCTCTCTCCTAACATTACTAGATCATTCTAGAAACTACACTGCATCATTACTTCTCAAGGAAATATAGGCACACACACATACACACACATAATTTTATACATTCTGCAGATTTTATCATAGAGAATTCAGAATATGACATAAGAAATTAAGTAAGAAGAGTAAATAAGGAAAAAACAATCCAACTAAATGGTTCCTGTGGAGGCCGAGAAAATTAAGGCCATTCCACCTCAAGTTTAGCGTTAGCGCAAGTACAGCCATCTTAGCTTCGGCAGCCATCTCAGGCCCCTGTGGACAAGAGCTGATCTTCACCCTACTTCAGTTACAGGGAAAACCGCAGAATGCCCTTGACCGAATGCCCTTGACAGAAAGTCCCATATCGGAATGAAAACAGAGCTTAAGATACTCTCTCACCCTTTCCCCCCATATAGGAATGAAAAAATTCCTCCTCCTTCTGGAAATCCCCTAGACCAGCCCATAAAACCCCAGCTGGAACCCCCCTGGGGGTCCAAGCCCCTGCTCGGCTGTGTCGAGTATACTTGGACCCAAGCTCGAGCCCTCGTGTGCTTGCATCAGTGTCGGCTCCTTGGTGGTTTCTCGTATTTGCAATCTTGGGCACAACATTTGGGGGCTCGTCCAGGATCCGAGAGACCCCCAGGACCCCACCCGGAGGGTCCCACGTGTGGTGAGCATTCAACTTTTCCACCTGTTGCGCGCATATTCTCTGAGTGCTCCTTACCGTATTTCTACTTGTAGGAATTCCAATCTGTATTAGGTCGACACTGGCTCAGTGACGACCGGGGGTCCCTTGCCCCCGCAGGGAGGACGGGGTCCTCATCTGTGAGGAGGGCCGACAGCCAGCGCTTTGGTTGACTTTCTGTTTTGTCTCCGCAGCCGCACTGGAACGTTTGTCTGAGTTGCTGTGTTAACTGTTGTGTGTTAACTGTCCTAACTGTGCCTTGGTGGGGACGGGGACATAATGGGGCAGACACAAACCACCCCCTGTCTCTGATGCTCCCCCACTTCTCGGTCGTTAGGGAAAGAGCTCACAATCTGAGCACGGAGAGGGAAATTTCAAACATACTGACAGAATGGCCAACCTTTGGCGTGGGATGGCCCCAAGAAGGAAATTTCCACCTACCTGTTATCTTACAGGTTGAAGCCGTGATCTTCAGGGATAAACCACACGGCCACCCTGACCAGGTGCCCTACATCCTGGCCTGGTAGGACATGATCAAGAATCCTACCCCTTTGGGGGGGTAAAACCATTTTTACCCCCCAAAGCAGGACCTCCCAAGATTCGAGCCCTGCGAAAGGCCAAGAAGGAGACCGACTCTACCACCCAAGCACCCCTTTATCTGGTCTTGCAGGATTCCTTCCCGGAGGACCTGATTTTCCCGCCACCCTACTGGGCACCCCCTGCCCCTTCACTCCCCCTGTCAGAGGCACCGGGGGTTGCAGAAGGGGCGCCCCCCCTCCCTGTGTGACGGCGGCAGCGGGGACACATGGAGAGACCCACCGGGCACCCCCATCCCCTAACGCGGGGCCAGCGACTCCACTGCCCTTTCCTCCACACCCCCGATGAGACCCATGGACAGCCGATGTTATACTGGCCGTTCTCCACCAGTGACTTATAGAATTGGAGAACCCAGAATGCCAAGTTCTCGGATAGTCCAAAAGATCTAATTGGACTTTTAGATACTGTTCTCTTTACCCACCAGCCTGCTTGGGAGGACTGCCGACAGCTCTTGCAGGTTCTCTTCACCACCGAAGAGAGAGAATGAATTCAGGTGGAAGCCTGGAAGTCTGTCCTGGGAGAGGACAGACAGCCGACTCAAAACCCACACCTCATAAACACCACCTTCCCCTTATCCCGCCCCACCTGGGACCACAACTCGGCTGAAGGTAAGGAGAGACTCGGGTCCACCGCCAGACTCTACTGGCAGGTCTCCAGGCTGCCGCGCAAGCCCACCGATCTGGCCGAGGTCTATGGTGTGAGACGGGGAAGAACGACAGTCCAGCAGCCCTCTAGAGAGAGTCATAGAGGCTTTTAGGCAGTGCACCCCTGTGAACCCAGAAGCACCAGAAACAAAGGCCACAATTATCACGCCCTTTGTTAACCAGGCCGCTCCAGACATCAGAAGAAAATTGCAAAGAGTAGAGAGACTAGGAGAGAAGAGCCTGCAGGACTTAGTAATAGTAGCAGAAAGAGTTTATAATAATAGAGGAAGTCAGGAAGAACAACAAACTAAACTAAGCAACCGGCAGACCCGAAACCTGGCCAAGATCCTGCTGGCCACAACCATGGATGACCCACAGAAAAGACGAGGCACCTCAAGAAGCTAGCTTCAGGGACAGGTAAGGAGGATGGCCCTGGTCCCCATGGGGAGCACCCTAAACTGAACAAAAACCAATGTGCTTGTTGCAAAAAAGAGGGGCACTGGGTGAAAGACTGTCTTAACAAGAGACCTAAGGCCCCTGCCATGATCTTGGAAATGGAGGAGCTGCACGACTAGGGGAGTTGGGGTTCGGCACCTCTCCCCAAGCCCAGGGTAAATCTCAGAGTGGAGGGGCAACCCGTTGAATTCCTAGTGGACACTGGGGCACAACACTCGGTTTTATTACAACCCCAAGGGAAATTGGCAAGCAAGACTACACGGGTGCAAGGGCCATGGGCACTAAACAGTACTCACGGACTACCCGAAGAACTGGGGATCTCGGCATGGGCCGGGTATCCCACCCGTTCATGGTCATCCCTGCGTGTCCCTACCCGTTGTTAGGTCGGGACTTGCTCACCAAGATGGGGGCACAAATTTGCTTCCACCTCAAAGGGGCAAAAACCCTAAATAAGGAGGGGCACCCGATTCAGGTGCTTGTCCCGAGTTTAGAGGACAAATATCATCTCCACCAAACGCCCTCAGCCCCATTGACTGACATTGACCATCGGCTGCAGGAATTTCCCCAAGCATGGGCAGAAACTGGGGGAATTGGGCTGGCCTGGCACCGACCGGCCATATACATAGAACTAAAGCCTAAAGCCGGGGTCAGACCCTGTCAGAGCCGGCCAATACCCCATGCCTCTCGTAGCACATGCAGGAACCACACCCCACATACGGCGACTACTGGACTCGGGTATATTGAGGCCTTGCCAATCGGCATAGAACACTCTTTGCTGCCGGTGTGGAAACCACCCTCTAACGATTACAGGCCAGTCCAGGACTTAAGGGAAGTCAACCGGTGAGTAGAGGACATGCACCCTACGGTCCCAAACTCAGACACCCTCCTCTCCACCCTGCCTCCAGACAAAACTTGGTACACGGTATTAGATTTAAAAGACCCCTTTTTCAGCCTGCCTTTAGCACCCTAGAGCCCAGGCCTTTTTGCCTTTGAATGGACAGACCCCGAGAAAGGCAACAATGGCCAGCTCACCTGGACTCGACTACCACAAGGATTCAAAAATTCACCGACCATCTTCGATGAGGTCTTACATGAAGATTTAGGTGAGTTCTGTTCCAAGCACCCTTATTTGATTTTATTGCAATATGTAGATGATATCCTGTTGGCGGCAGAGGACCAGGACACAGACCTGCGAGGCACCAAGGACTTGCTCCAGACCATAGCGGCTCCTTCCCCCCTCCCCGTCCAGGAGCAAGAAGACCACCAATTACTTAACACTGCCCCCTCCAGAATCCCCCACCAGTGTCTCAGGTAAAAATTGATGAGATGATAGGGAGTAAATTGATTGATTTTAAGTGGATCCAGGTGGGACATAGTAAATAGGTCTTGAAAATTATCACTACTAAGCCTGAAACTTTTATTCTATTGAGGTTTACTGAATGTCATATAAGCTCTTATCTTTTTGCAATTTGTTAGTTAAAAAAAATAGCTAAAATGATGGTTAATTGTCTGTTTCCAAGTTTTATAGGTAATTGTTAAGATACCTTTCAAAGTCTTTGGTAACCTGACACCTTAGTTACACTTTGATGATAAATGGGATTAAATTCACTGGACATCTAGGTCTTTTCCAAACAGGAAAGTGCTGAAACGTTGATTTGAATCTGTTGGAGAACATGCTTTGTACTTAATTAACTGTTTCATAAATTTGCCGTCTAAAGAGTTCTGGTGTGACAGTTCAAAATCGGTTGCTCCTTAGTTTTCACTGGAGACTAAGGTTTCTAAGAGTGAAAACCTCTGCCAAAATAAGACCGATGGCAATAAAGGAAGCAACTCTGTATGTAGAAAAGGAGATGTGTAAGAAAAATATAAGGAATGGGAATATATTTTTGTTCAAGGTAAAAAACCAATTTTGTACTAAATGAGACCGACTGGAAAGAAATGGCTTGGGACAAATTCTGAATGCAAAGGAAGGTATAGAAGGTTGGTGAAGGGAAATCCTTGGAAAGGAATTTTAGGTGTGGTCAGGACAGACTAAGATCGAAGTGAATGGATTTTAAAATACAAAGGTGTAAGATTGAAAGTCTGCTTTCTGTTCAAAAGTTTCCTTGATTTGTTGGTCTGCTCTTGATGAGAAAATCTAGAGTTGTCTTCTCTTTGCCTGCCCAGAAAAACCAGTTTGTATGTTTTTCCTTTATCGGGTCTTTAATCCTATTTAGGTGTGTGCTTTAAAACTTCCAAAGATACAGGGCAGCCCCGGTGGCTCAGTGGTTTAGCGCCGCCTGCAGCCCCAGGGCATGATCCTGGAGACCCTAGATCGAGTCCCACGTCAGGCTCTTTGCATGGAGCCTGTGTCTCTGCCTCTCTCTCTCTCTGCATCTCTATGAATAAATAAATAAAATCTTTAAAAAAATAAAACTTCCAAAGATACAGATGCAGTGAAACGCCGGGACACCTGCACCCCGATGTTCATAGCAGCAATGTCCACAATAGCCAAACTGTGGAAGGAGCCTTGGTGTCCATCGACAGACAAATGGATAAAGAAGCTGTGGTCTATGTATACAATGGAATATTCCTCAGCCATTAGAAATGACAAATACCCACCATTTGCTTCGACGTGGATGGAACTGGAGGGTATGATGCTGAGTGAAATAAGTCAATCGGAGAAGGACAAACATTATATGGTCTTATGGTCTCATTCATTTGGGGAATATAAAAAATAGTGAAAAGGAATAAAGGGAAAGGAGAGAAAATGAGTGGGAAATATCAGAAAGGGAGACAGAACATGAGAAACTCCTAACTCTGGGAAACAAACTAGGGGTGGTAGAAAGGGAGGTGGGCCGGGGTCGGGGGACTGGGTGACAGGCACTGAGGGGCCACTTGATGGGATGAGCACTGAGTGTTATTCTATATGTTGGCAAATTGAACACCAATAAAAAATAAATTTATTAAAAATAAATAAATGAATAAATAAAACAAAAACCAAAATTAATATACAGAAAAAAATAATAAAAAAATAAAACTTTCTAAGGTTTTAACAAACTTCTCCAAACCACCCTATGTAACCAAACTCACCCCATAGGCACACAGGAACAACTTCTCCAAACCCACCTACAGACTAACCCAACTCAGGACCAGGCCCCCTTGTCCTGGATGAGACTTACCCCACAAGGAAGGCACTTCCCTCGTCAGCCTTGGTGGCATGGGCAGTCTGTCCCACTGTTTCCTCTGGGCCACCCTGGGCATATCCCCCTGGTGGCTGTTCCCATCCCCAATGCATTTAACTGCTCCAACCCCACGCCCACACCTCGGGGACATTTCCCCAGGTCTGCAGAGCAGAGGTGAGCTACCTAGGGTACAAATTAAAGGATGGACAGAGATGGTTGACGGATGCGCGGAAGGCAACCGTCCTGAGGATCCCACAGCCGCAGCTGGTCGGCCAGGTGCACGGGATCCAAGCTGGTCTCCAGGCCCAGCCACTGCAGAACGCGGTCGTCACCTGGTACATGGACCGCAGCAGTTTCCTCCGAGGAGTGAGACACGCGGGGGCAGCCGGAGCCACCGAAACAGAGACCCGATCGGGGGCACCCACCCTGCCCGACACCCCCAACTATACTGATGCTGACTTACCCTGGATCAAACGCTTGCCTATGACCCAGTGCTTGCGAGGCTGGTGGAGGGCCGCAGACTCCAGCATCATCCTGCCAGAGGAACCAGGACGGCGAGGCCTGTCCAAGATGCTTCGGGGTACTCACATGGGGACAAGAAGGATGAAGACCTCATGCGACATGCAAAGATCACTATTAAAGACTCTCGAGCAAAGATGGAGCAGATTGTGGCAAGCTGCCATGCACGCCAGTTAACTAATGCCACCGCCCGTGGATCTAACCCGGGCACCGGGCTCTGGGGGGACCGCCCAGGAGCCTACTGGGAAGTGGACTTCACTAAGGTATAAACCTGGAAAATACGGATACAGGTATTTACTAGTGTTTGTAGATACTGTCTCAGGATGGACAGACGCATTTCCCACCAAACATGAAACGGCACAGACCGTGACCAAGAAACTGCTGGAAGACACCGCACTGAGGTATGGTTTTCCTGTTAAGACTGGATCAGACAACAGACCAGGATTCATCTCTAAGGTAACACGGGGAGTGGCACTAGTACTTGGGGCGGATTGGAAATGACATTGTGCATATAGGCCCCAGAGCTCAGGACAGGTAGAGGGAGGGGATGAACACAACAGTAAAGGAGACCTTAACTAAATTAGCCCTGGAGACTGGCGGGGACTGGGTGACTCTCCTCCCCTTCGCCCTATACAGGGTGAGGAACTCCCCATATAAGATGGGACTGACCCCCTACGAGATCATGTTCGGCCTTCCTCCACCTATTATCCCCAATTTAAAACCTGAGGCACTTGCTGAGTTTGATGATCACCAACTCCTTTTCTCCTTCCAAATGTTACAATGAACCCATGAGCAGGTGTGGCCTAAGCTGAGGGCCCTCTACAAGACTGGGCCACCCCCGGACCCCCATCGATATCGGCCAGGTGACTGGGTGTATGTGCGGAGATACCAACACCAGACACTTCACCCTCACTGGAAGGGACCCTACATCGTGATCCTGACCACTCCCACCGCTCTCAAGGTCGACAGGATTACTCCCCGGGTCCACTACACGCACGTCCGGCCAGCTGACCCACACGCCGTTCTCAAGGACTTTGTTCCAGAATGGAAGAGCCAACTGGACAAGGACAATCCCCTAAAGCTAAGACTGCGCCGTTCTCACTTACCCCTCATTATCCTCCTTCTCCTCCTTACCTTCGGGCCCTGCATTATCAATAGATTAGTTACTTTTGTCAAAGACAGAGTCGGTACAGTTCAGCTCATGGTACTCAGACAGCAATACCAACCACTGGACCTTGTTACTGAAACCAACCTGGACCCATGATTGGGTCCTTCCTTAGGTTCCTCTGAGAGGGGGAAATGTGGAGGCCGAGAAAATTAAGGCCATTCCACCTCAAGTTTAGCGTTAGCGCAAGTACAGCCATCTTAGCTTCGGCAGCCATCTCAGGCCCCTGTGGACAAGAGCTGATCTTCACCCTACTTCAGTTACAGGGAAAACCGCAGAATGCCCTTGACCGAATGCCCTTGACAGAAAGTCCCATATCGGAATGAAAACAGAGCTTAAGATACTCCCCCACCCTTTCCCCCATATGGGAATGAAGAAATTCCTCCACCCCTTCTGGAAATCCCCTAGACCAGCCCATAAAACCCCAGCTGGAACCCCCCTCGGGGTCCAAGTCCCTGCTCCACTGTGTCGGGTATACTTGGATCCAAGCTCGAGCTTGCTAATAAACCCTCATGTGCTTGCATCGGTGTCAGCTCCTTGGTAGTTTCTCGGATTCACAATCTTGGGCACAACAGTTCCTTGATGATTCATCTCAAATCTTCATTCCAGTCACTTAACATGGCTTTTCCAAGTGAGCCCCCACCTAAATGATTATTGACTTCCCCCTCATCCCTCACCCTGTTTCCTGATGTGTCACTGCCAATTCAAGTTTACCATTGAAGCATTAAGCTTTTCTCTCCTCCACACCTGTTTCCTGGAACTCTTTCTTATTATTGGTTTTGCAAAATAACTAATCTTGTAATATATCTATACCTAATCAGCCAGCCACTCAGGGTGACAAACTTTTCATCCTAGAACCATAGCGTTATTTGTCCTAAACCTCACTGAGAAGGCTCTGGTGCTGGTAAATGGTGCTGTGACTCACTCAAAGCCTGGATTAGCCATCTTTTGGCACAACTTTAAGGTTGAGCTATTTCCTCCAAACCCTGCTGAGATTCCTGCAACTACTTACAGCTTGAAAAATAATCATTGGGGATCCCTGGGTGGCTCAGTGGTTTAGCGCCTGCCTTTGGCCCAGGACGTGATCCTGGAGTCCCGGATTGAGTCCCACTTTGGGCTCCCGGCATGGAGCCTGCTTCTCCCTCTACCTGTGTCTCTGCCTCTCTCTCTCTCTCTCTCTCTATGTCTATCATGAATAAATAAATAAAATCTTTAAAAAAGAAAAAAAGAAAAAGAATCATCAATAGTGCTCAACCTGGTAGCTACAACAGCTCACAGGTAAGGAAGTGGTGAGTGGTTTGGTGACCACTAAAGTATGTTTGTGGTTTTATAGCAGTGAGATCACGGGCAAGGGTGGCATCATTGGTGATAATGTCTGAGGACCAATCGTTAACATCTGATCATATTCAGTGTACTGTCTGAGTGTTCTTGGACCATGTGTGATCAAACTGGTATCTGAATAAAGTGTAATAAAAAATACCTATTCTTTTTCATGCGTGAAACCCCATTTATAACTTTTAGTATCTTCTATTATACCATAAATTCTAAAGCATTCACATGTAAATGTCATAATAGGGATAAAATTCACAACAATGCAATTTGCACAGCCTTTCTCATGATTTCCAGCATTGCTTCTCAGTTGTCACCCTTAAATCTCTAAGCCCTGAAACTACTGATAACTTCCAACTATGAGAAACTACTTTCTCTTTTCTTCACACTCCCACTGGATTCACATTTCTTTATTGCCCCTTGTAAGGATCTGCAGCTACATTTTTTGACACAGCTATTGAGTTTTGTCTTAAATCCAGTGTCCTTTTCTCTCTTTTTGTTTCATTTATATTATTATCACATTTCTGATAAATCATTTTTATAAACCCATAGCTTTTTGAACTTCCTAAGCAATCCAATGGCTTTTCTCCTTCTTCATTGGCAATTACCAGTTCATCTTGAGTTCTCTTTCACCCTTGGCTCATCTTGGTGTTAAGTTCCACCATCCCAGGGCAAAGTTTTTGAACAAAGCAAACCACATTCCTGACACATATGAGGGGAAGAAAAACAAGAGAAATTATGGGTTTATTCTCGTTGCTGGAATCAGGCATAAAGGAAACACTTAATGCTTGTTACTCCTTGGAAACAACTAGGATAAGACTGCTTCTGGCCCCTAATCTACCCATTCTTTAATTTATTCATGCAATAAATATTTATCAGTGACTACTAACTTGGCATCTTGATAGGCACAATGGATAGAGATGATGAGAAAAAGACATGGTCTCATGAAGTTTATAGTCCTAAGGAGAAACAATAATAAGTGATAATCATACAAATAACCATAGAAAAGGTCATAAGATCCATTAGGAAAGAGTTCAGGAGGCTGTGGGAGAGTCAGAGCATTTTAACTTAGATTGAGAATTTGGAGAAGGCCTATGTAAGGGAGGTCAAAGGAATTGTCCAGGAAAAGAGTGGGAGGAAGAAGACAAGAGTTGTATGAAAATAGCTCATACAAAATCCTAAGGCAGGAGAGAACTTGTAGATTAAAGTAACTAAAAAGAGACCACTGGGGCTAAAGAGTGGTGACAAAAGGAGAGCATGGCATGGCTTATGGTTGGACAGGTATGTGGAAGGCTGATTGTGTAAGGACCTTAAAAGCCACATTAATGAGTTATGATTGAATAGAAGAGTGATGTGATCTGACTTGTGCTCTTAAACACTCACGATAATGGCAGGGTGAGTTGTGTGTGGCAAGCTGAGAAGGAGAGACACGGGTAGAAGGCATACAAGTAATACAAGCAAAAATACGGTATGGCAGCTCAGCCTATGGTACTGATAGTAGTAGAGTTGTCAAGAATTGGCCACTTTCAAGAAATATATATATGATTAATTATTATTTATTAATTATTGACTCTAACAGTTTTGGGGGGTCAGGAATATTAAGTCAGGGATGACTCCAAAATCCCTGGAGGAAATGACTAGATGGATAGAAGTGTCATTTAGTGACACGGAAAAGCACTAAGGAGAAAATTACTGTAAAAATGAGAACTAAGTGTTCGGTTTTTAATACGTTTATTCTGGTATATTTTGAGATAGTAAGAGAAATGTTGAGTAACAATTGGGTCTGGAATTCAACATGTAACAGGACTGGAGATGTTAATTTTGGAATAATTGGAGCATCCGTGGTATTTACAGGCTAGGAAGGATCTAAAAACCCCCTAGAAGAGCATAAAATGAAAAAAAAAAAAAAAATCCTGCAATTGTTCCCTGAGGGACTCCATTTAAGGTTAGGCCAAAGAAGGGGTTATCAACAAAAGAGACTAAAAGCTGACTGTCAGAAATGTGGATTAAAACCCAGAAGAGTCTCTAGTAGATTCTTTTTCTGTATCCTTGCTTAATAAACCTCTGTTGCTTTACTCACTCTCCTTTATCCACGAGGTTCATTCTTCAACAACATGAAACAAGGACCTAGCTTTCTTGCTTCATGGCTAAGCATCGAGGAAAAAGGAACATCATTTTTACAACTGAGGTACTGTTATGGGTTGAATTGTGTCCCCCTAGAATTCATATCCAGTATCTCAGAATGTTACTGTATTTGGAGATAAGGCCTTTAAAGTAGTGATTATGTTAAAATGGAGCTGTTAAGGTGGGTCCTGATCCAATTTGACTGATGTCCTTATAAAAAGAAATTTGGACCCACAGAGACATCATGTCTGAGCAAGCAAAGAGGAAAGGCCATGTGAGGACATAAAGAGAGGGTGACCATCTGCAAGCCAATGAGAGAGGCCTCATAAGAAAGGAACCCTGTCCACACCTTGATCTTGAACCTCTAGCCTCCAGAATGGTGAGAAAATACATTTCTGTTGTTGAAGTCACCCAGTTTGTAGTATTTTGTGATGGCAGCCCTAGCAAACTAATACAGGTACACAGATCTGAAAGTGACTTTCTATAGAATACACACACACATACACAAATTGAGAGAACTGTTCAGCAATTTGAACAGAAAGAAAAGAAATAGGAAGACACAGATTAAGTAAAATAGAAGTAAAAGATATGAGGAGACAAAACAACGATTGGAAAGATAATAGAACGAGATAAGGAAGAAAAACTAGAAACTAAAAATGTATTATCAAAATTAAAATCTTTATTGCAAGCAATAAACAATGAGCCAACACTATAGGAAATGGAATCAGTGACATATTACATAAATGTGGAAATTATTCCAGACTGTAAAGGAAGAAAACAAAAATATGAAAATGATGAAATAGAGATTATAAATAAAGAGTGATAGAAAATAGAGACAAGATAAGAATTATAAGTCTCCCCATGGAAGAAACAGCCAAAAAAAACTGGAGCAGTCATCATTGAAATAAATTAACATCTGGAGTTGAACAATTCTGAAGTGTAAAGATTGAAGATCAGCAAAAACAAAACCATATCTGGCTAGTTTCTGGCCAAAAAAATCAAATTATAAGGACAAAGGGGAAAAGTCCTGAAAGCTTCCAGGCTGAAAAAAAGGTTAAGCTTTAAGACTCTCATTGAATGAGATTACTTTCCATGGCTGACAGTCATTTTTAAAAGTTATTGGTGCTATTATAGTAATGATTAAATAATTTTTCAACTCTTTGCAAATATAGAACATTGTCCAGAAAACCACAAATAATTTGCTTTTTTAATAGATAAACATATAAATTTACTGCAAAGTTAATGGAAATGCCAAGGAAATTAAAAGATACTTTGCATATTTAAAATTCATATTAGATGACCTGATAATTAGAAAAACTAAGAAAACATTTACTACCAGGTATAATGTTATCAAGTCCTCCCAGCGTCCTGTTCCATCTTGGACTTGCAAATGACCTTGCATAAAAATAAGCATCTGCTATTAAAAATATATCAGTTAGCTTTTGCTATATAACATACCACCCCAAAGCTTAGTGGCTGAAAACGTCATTTTATTTACCGACAATTCTGTGGGGTAAGCATTGGGGTGGGCTCTGCTGGCTTGAGCGGTGGGAGTGGTGCTGGGTGGTGGAGAGGTCTCGCCCACCGGGGGGTCATGCACCAGGCTGCAGTCATCTGATGGCTGATGGTCTCAAGTACTAACAGAAGACTGATGGGCTGAGACGGGCTCAGGGATTTGATGGTTGGGGGTTCGCAGACAGCTGTCTCAAAGGACTCTAGAAACTGAGCCCGGATTTTATATGGTGACAGCACTACAAACAGGCAGGCTCCAACGCAGTTTTAACCCTGCCCTTGTATCACTTCTGCTGATGCCCCATTGTCCAAAATAAGTCACATGGCCAAACCCAGAGTCAATATGGGAAGAGACTACACACATGGAAATGGATATTGGGAGGCTTGTCTGTTCTTGCAATGGCTACCATAAACTTCAACCATATACACATGCTTAAATGTACATATTTAGGGATTTATTCTAAGTAAACAACAGAGGTGTGTGAAGATTTCATTTAAAGATGTTCTTCAGGGGCACCTGAGTGGCTCAGTCAGTTAAGCGCTGACTCTTGATTTCTGCCCAGGTCATGATCTCAGGGTGGTGAGATCAAGCCCCACATTCGGGTCTGGGTTAGGATGGAGTCTGCTCGTCCCTCTTCCTCCCCGCACTTGCACAGGCTCTTGTGTGTGCTCTCTCTCAAATAAATAAATAAATTCTTAAAAAAACATGTTCTTTGAAGGATTATTCATAAAAATGAAAAATTGAAGGATTTTAAATGCCCAATTTATGAGGAGGTTAGGAAGCAAGCCCATATGATGGACTACAAGACAACTTTATGTTTTTTTTTTTTTTTTTACTGAACAAAGGTATATTTATTGATAGCAGATAAGTTTATGGTGAATTTTTTAAAAGCAGTTGACAAGGATGTTTGAGGGGTTCAGTCAGTTAAGCAACTGCCTTTGGCTCAGGTTATGATTATGGGTCCTGGGATTGAGCCAGCATGGGGCTCCCTGCTCAGGGGGAGCCTGCTTACCCCTCTCCCCCTGCCTCTCCCCACTGCTGGTACAGGAAAGAAAGAAGAAAGAAAAAAGAAAGAAAGAAGGAAAGAAAGAAAGAAAGAAAGAAAGAAAGAAAGAAAGAAAGAAAGAAAGAAAGAAAGAAAGAAGGAAAGAGAGAGAAAGAAAGAACAATAATATATATGAGATACTGTGTTTTGGTAAAACAGGGAGACACACAAACATCATATGAGAAATCATAGTGGGAATTATGAGTATCCTAATATGGACTCTGAGGTAAGAAAGATCTAGGTCTGCATAACTAGGTAAGTAAATTGCATCAATACTTAACCTCTCTGGTCTCAGTTTTCTCAACTATAAATTAGTTTACAGTTTAACAACTATTAGGGTTGTTATGAGGATTAAAGAGGCTAATACTTGCAGTGTAATGCTTAGCAAACTAAATTGAACTTTGTATTACTCTGATTTGCTAAATAAAGAACGTTTTTTCTGTTTATCTTCTCTGATGAGATTAAATTACTTTCATTTAATAACAACACTAAGGGAGTAGTAAAAAAAATTGTCTTGGAATTATTGGGATTTCATTTAAATGTTAAACAAGCCTCCATACGGACGGAACAGAGCCAAAACCCAAGTTCTGTAGCCCCACTTCAGCAAAGGAAAGGCTCTCGATCTGGGAAAAGCTGGAGAAGCCAGCCCCCTGCTTTAAGAAGCTGGCAGGCAGCACATTGTAAAGATAAGAAACTAAGTTCAGTTGGGACAATTATTTAACAAATGTTAAGAGAGACACCAGAGGGCCACTGGAAGCTAACCAATGTTAGGCCAGATAAACCTCATGGTGGATCTTTTACTGTGTCTACAGCCAATCAACTTCAATAGGCTATTATAACAAGAGCGTATCCGTTATTTTTGGTAGGTTTCACTAATAACATTAATAACAACATTTCCATTCCCAGGATGTGATGTTTTGCGCTCAAATTAGCTTATAGGCAGTTTACTTTCAAACTAATAATTCGCATTTCAAAATAACCACCAAAAAGCCAAGTTTACTTAATTATATTCAAGCAGGACAAGAACATTATATTCAGAAAATCAGAAAGACTAATAGCATTCCACAAATTTCAATGACTATAATAGTGTCCATGTATCTTGAAAACGAAATGAATCTGGTGCATCTAGGTGATAAAGATGTTTAGGTTTAAAAGCAACAATTGTTCCAGACGTTGCAAGCTTGTTGCTGGCCAAGTCTGTTCCCTTATTATTTGTATTTCTTATAGGGCTCGGCAAAGTATTTTGCACAAGAAATACTTGGGGCCTACGTGGTTTTGTTGCTGTATAGCCAAAGCACTTGAATTGACATTTGAGTGGATGCAAATACAGCCGCAACTCCACGACCATAAGGGAAGCATCTGATCATTTCATAAAATACCAATGAAGTATCTTACTTTTTAAATATCATCATGACAAAGAAGTAGGGAAAATTTGAAAGCATATTTAGAAGTATAAAAAAATCCTACAGCAAAACCTTATCTTCCATTAGGGGAGCCGTCTCTTCTTAATAAGGTATTCTTTCCAGGCACAGGTTATGAAACCAGAAGCTAATCTCAGTTTGCCCCCCTCCTCCTCGACAATGCTTTAATTCAATTTTGAACTTTAGCTCAGAAGAACATTGATTATGTGTGTGTGCGCGTATATACACACATATAAGTCTTTCTAAAGCTACTCCCACTACTGCAGTATTTTGAAACAATTCCCAGATATCATATTCTTTCGTCCATTAATATTTCAGTAATTAACCTAAATGACAAGAATTCTTTTTGATAACCCTAATATCATCATCATATTTGGAAAATTAAGAATACTTAATAGAATCAACTACCCATTATTTAAATTGCCAGTCGTGTCATAAAAATTGCTAGAAATGGATTTATTGTTGTTTTAAAGTATGTTCCTTTGAATCAGGATCCAAATAATTTCTGTATATTGCACACAGTTATCATATCTTATTTAAGCCTCCTTTATTTAAAAAAAATTATTTATTTATTCATGAGAGACACACAGAGAGAGGCAGAGACACCGGCAGAGGGAGAAACAGACTCCACACAGGGAGCCCAATGTGAGACTCGATCCCAGGACTCCAGGATCACACCCTAGACCAAAGGCAGGCGCCAAATCACTGAGCTACCCAGGGATCCCCAAGTCTCCTTTAATCAATAGATTTCCTCAACATTTTTGTGTGTGTCGTTTATTTCTATTGAATAAATCAAGTTGTTTGTCCTTAGAATTCCCTCCACTGGTTTGCTGATGGGATCTCCAGGGTATAATTTAATTTGTTTCCTCCATTCTCTGTATTTCCTATACATTGGTGATTGGATGTAAAGACTATTAGATTCACATTTCTTAGGTTTGGGTGTTTTTCTGGGGGGTAGTGGGGGTGGGTAGGACTTCTCCCTAGTTGCCACTGTGTTGGATCACTTCATTCTCTGTGTTGTCTTAAAAAAATTCCTTTCCCTTTCTTGCCTTATCCTCTCTTGTTTCACCTATACCATCTAACTACCTTGACCCATATTCACAATCCAATGCATAACCCTCCATATTTTCTCCATGATCACTTAAATATCTTTACGCATGTGCAAAGGTTCTGTTTGCTTTACAAAAATTAGATCGTGAAAAGCCTTCCAAGCCAAATAGTAGAGCTCTAATTTGTTCTATTTAATGGCTCCAAAGTAATACTCCATGTGCACAGCTACCACAATTTACTCAGCCATCCTATTTCAGGTGGCAAGTGCTTTGTTCCTAGACCTTGTTGCCATATCTTGTTCATCTATACATATATCCTGGCTTTTGTTTTTATAGGATGGGTTTCCCAAGAATGAGATTGCTGGGTCAAAAAGTATTATGTATATTTTATTTTAGTAGATGTTTCTAGTTAGCTTTCAAAAAAGGCTGTAGCAGTTCACATATCCACCACCCCAGTCTCAAGGAGTGGGCGGGGGGTGGGGGGAACAGTCATAAATGAGAGTGACATGTTGGGAGCCAGCAAGGAGCAGGGGTCATTCAAGGAGAGGAAAAGTTCTGTGGGATCCCCTAATCAGCAATCAGTGAGCTAATGGTAAGTGGTTCTTCAGAAGAAAATGCCCTATTCGTCTTTATATCTCATGAGCCTAACATAGGCCTGGCACAGAACAAACAATTCAGAATCCCCCAAAGAGGGTCTGAAGACAGTTATCTCTGACTGCTAAAAGTTACCTCTAAAGCATCTCCATTTCATGGATCCCAGTGAGTTCTTTCCTACTGGGTGGTACTTCCAAATTACACAATAGAATGTATTTAACATCTGCTCTTAATTTCATTTGAGTCTTTATTCATCTCAGCTAAAATTCTGGGAAAAAAGAAGTTGTCTTGGATTGGAAAAACCAGGAAACTTGGCTCAAGAGAACCATTCCTAAGTCATGGAACATTCTGGGTTTTCAGTGCTCTACATGTGATGGTCACACCAAAAAGAGTACCCACCTCCCTTCCTCTGTGAGAGTCACATTTTTCTTATTAAGCCTTCATTCATCTCTCTTGCTCCTTTTGCCTTTCCAGGACAATGCTCCCTAATATGATACTCCTCACCTCATCTTTCAAGCCAAGACCTTTTGTTTGAATAAGGTAAAAGGTTGTGTGTTCTGCAAATAAAAAAGATCTTTTTTCAAAGAATCTACCAAATGTTCTCACAATTCAGTCCTAAGGATTTTACAGTAAAGGGAACAAAAGATTAGCCCAGCTTCATCTTACAATTGGGAGAGTTAGGAAATGCCAAATGAGTAACAAAGCTCCTAGTTTTGACCAAGCCTAGCTATGCATTTATGGGAATCATTAAGCTGCTCGAATGTCAAAGTCATTGTTGATGTAGTAAAGGAATCTTTATACTGAAAATAAGAGAGCAGGCTGTTGACAAAAGGAAGAAATACAAATTACAATGTACACTTTTAAAAATAGGAAGTCATAATACCAATTCATAGTTTTTCAGAGAGACACATTCCACTGCACTCTCCATAAACAGCCTTGCCCCAGCCCCACCCATACCCACACCCACCCAGCCACCCTTACAAGAGTGACACCAGCCATACTCCAGGAGTTGGACCCATCACAGATCTCAGTGCTGGGGTAAGTGTTTTTCTTCGTTTGACCTAATTTCAGGGTTATCTCTGCAGTTGTAAGAAGCCTGATCCATGTCTCCTGAGATAATTGAATCTGGACATTCTGCTTGGTGTCTGGAAATGTGGAAAAAGCATTCTTGGAGAGAAATTGGGGAAAATATGAGCGATATAGAGATTTAAAAGGAAAAGGAGAGTCATATGTTTAGTGTTTTGTTTTTACATTTGAATAAAATCCACAATGCAATCTTCTGTTTCAAAAAGGAACTAAGAAATAAATAGAATGACAATTTGGTTCTGTATTCTTTATGTTACCTTCGATGACCAGAAATCTAACATAGGGAGAATTCTGAGCAAGGAGCACTTTCACAGGTTGTGTTGCCTTGTTAAAGTAAGAATAGAATGAAAGGGAAAATTTCCTTAAAGAAAGAGCTAAATAGCTCTTAAGATGTGAATTTGAATGTAGAAATAGTTATAGTTCAGATAAGGCACTACTGACAAATGATTCCATTAACTGAACCCTTATGTGGAACCATCTGACAACGGGAGAAACAAACTAACTTTATAGCCTTTTCTTTGCCCCTTTCCCTTTCTCCTCCTCGATACCCAGGTGCCTATGACTCCCTCCATCTCTGAGTGACAATAACTTGCTCATAGGAAGGGTCCGATATTACTCATCTATACCTTTATTCTGAGTCAATGTATTACTTCTCTAAAAGATTTCTCTATTTGAGCCTTACTTTGACTTGCAGAATGTGAAGGGAAAGAAGTAAATGTGGCATATTTTTGGTTCCTACATCTTTACCCCTGTAAATTTCAGTCTTGGTTTTTAATTCTTTTGGAGAAAAAAGATCCTCATTTCATTTACAGCGTGATAGCTGTGTCTAAACTCTACCTAGACAGATACGGTCTCATCTCATTCACTCATCCCAGCTAAACCATAATAAGTTGCATTTTCAAAGAGAGAAGACGGAAGCTGGGAAATCTGAGACATATAGCAATAAATTAATATATAGCAATAAATTGATATAAAGGAAACTGAAAGTAAGCAATCAGTGGAGTTTGTACTTGGTTGTATGCCCAAAGGAGAGGTGGTAGCCTGGAAGGTGTACATATTAGCATTGTCTCTTCCTCTTCCCCACCTGCAGCCTCAGTGTTTCCCATTGCAGTCCCAAGATATGGCAGGTCGGTTGTGATCAACTCTGGAACAGACCAGCTCTGGGGAGGGAAGCGGGATCCTTTTCCATTCCAGACACCACTTCAGTAAGCTCTCCTTGTCATACCTTCAAATACAAATTAAGACTCATAAGTAAGCAGAGGACCACATGTCATTAAATTGTTTTCATCTCCTTGCTCATCAATGTTTAAAAAATGAGGGGCGCCTGGGTGGCTCAGTGGTTGAGCATCTGCCTTGGGCTCAGGGTGTGATCCCGGGGTCCTGGGATTTAGTCCCACATTGGGCTCCCTGCAAGGAGCCTGCTTCTCCCTCTGCCTGTGTCTCTGCCTCTCTCTGTGTGTCTCTCATGAATAAATAAATAAAATACTTTTTTAAAAAATGAGAAAGAGAATCCTTGAAGACAGATGTCCCCTACCTACTCTCTTAGGAGGGAAGGAGTACTAAATCAGCAAAGATATGTTAACAGGGAGAAAAAACCCAACCTAGACACTATGAAAGGTAATCATAATTCAAACTTAATTGATTAGAACAATGCACTGGACAGTTTCCAACATGCTTCCATATTACATTATTTCAACTGCTGAATTTGGTCAAGAGACTGCACTCAGAGTAGGAATGTTATTAATCATTGTTGAGTTCCTTCTGAAAGTTGTTGAACTTAATTTACTGAAGATACTACCAATTCCTTCAAAAACACATGACCCACGGCTTTTTGGCTCCATTCATGCACTGAAGAGAGATTTAATCATCAGCTAGTGTCACACTAGAGTGACTCAGAGTGAGGAGGGAACCTCAGACTCCTCAGACATGCATGTACTCAGAGCTTGACGGAAGCCCAGGAAATCTCCACCTCCAGAGGACGGTGTGGTCCGGTGGCTCAATCCTTCCTTCCTCAGCACAGCAGGCAGACTGCCCTCGGCCGCAGGTCTCCAACAGCTTCTCCAACTCCAGTGCATCTTCAGTAAGGTAACCAGTGACCGAATTCTATCACTTATCCTTCTGTTTCTCATGTCAGTCTCCAAACTCCCTTTGATTTTTCTCACTTTTGGAGAATTAGTCAAGTTGTTTTTCATGCTATAAAATAATAATAGTAATAATAATAATGTTTGAAGGCTGTGATGGACACTGAGTCCATCCTCTCATAAAAGTGATCCCAGTTGCCTGGATCCTTGCCTGGAACTCCCCCAGGTGTTTCTTTGAATGTTCTTTGACATCCTAGAGTTAAAATCAAATTTATATCTATTTATTGTCTCTGTGCCTCTTTGACACCATCTGCAAATCTTATAATTAACTGGAAACTGGATGGGGGAGGGGTTCCAAAAAGTTTCTTACTGGAGCAACAGATTTGCTACCAACTAGCTGTAGGTCGGATCTGTTTGTCTACCTGCTTTGCTAGTATTACCAGACATCACTTTAGGCGAATGCACGCATGCTCAGCAAAGTGAGTGAGAAAAACACCTTCTAGGTCAGAAGGAAGCAGGGTACTTCCTCACAATGCACATTTGATTCCTGGATACTAAAATGACAGCAATAAGCCTGTTTCAGATATTTACTCTGCATTTTATGATCACTGTGTTGGCATTTTACCTGGAAGACATTGGGCTTTCCTTCAAGTCCGAGTCTGTTTTCACTTTGATTCCCAAAATACAATGGGTAGTTCAATGGCTTCCCTGCCACTTAACCCTGGCAGCCCTTGTTAAAGGCTTTATGATTTAAATGGTGGCGTGGTGTGCTCCCTCAGTGGATTGATTTTTAGCAGTTGGGGAAAAAGTTTAAATAAAACATATATCTAAATTAAAAATCAACTTGGGTTTTTGAGATTTGAAAAGGGTGTCCAATTTTTAGAACAAATCCTAATATTTAAATACAAGAAAAAAATTGTTATATGTTTCATGAGGAAAGCGGGAAGTGGTCTTAAAACCCTTGTAACAAATGTTCTTAAGGTACAGACTAAAAACTCAGACCTTCCCATCTGCTCAAAGGTAACCGTGTATGAAAGAAATACACTGAAATGTTGAACATACTTTCTGCATCTATACATAATGTTGTCCCCAGATTCCAAGTTTTCTTTGTTTTTTTTTTAAGTTTTTTTTAAAGTGATCTCTATACCCAATGTGGGGCTTGAATTCATGACCCTAAGATCAAGAGTTGCATGCTCTTCCAACTGACCTAGCTGAGCACCTGTCTAAGCTTTCTTTGAAGCCTTGTAATGACAAGCAGCTATAATCATATACAATATATGCTCTCTTGAGTAAAGAGATCACGGTTTTAACAATAATTCTTAACCTGCTAATACTACCAGGAAGCATATTGGCAAAGTAATCAAGCTAAGGGGAACAGGGAATAATTCATTAATTAATAATTGTGGATATAATGGTTAATTATAATTTCAAAGCTTTGAGAGAAGGCAAAAGAAAATCAGAGGTGAGACAAATCCATCAGGTCTTCCCCATGTTAGACATGGCTGCCATACCTCTTCTAGGAGATTTTCTGAATGATTGAGTCTGCAGAGGAAGCACGCACTCCTCCATGCCTCACTGGTCCCACCATGGAAAGGACACTCTGGGTATTACAGGCCACCTCCCTCCCGGAGGAGGCAGGGTTCAAGGAAAATGTAACTGGTGGAGGAGCTTCTTCATTCCATCAAGTGATGGAACTTACTGTTTCCATAATGATGAATACCACCTCAATTATATCATTAGCAGCATCATTATTATTATTACTATTATTTTCATCAGACCCTCAAAGAAGCATTCGTGGTTTCATGTAAGCATATTTCATATAGGATCTCTTGGCTCCACTGAAAAAAATGTCCTTAGATTTCTGGGTGCCCAACTTGAACATATTTTTCAGAGAAATGTATTTATTCATTATATGAATTAGTTTGTGTCATTAGGTCAAACTATTTTTCTTAAAAGTGCAGCAGAAATCTGTGAAAGCTCACTTGAGTTAAAAAAAACAAACAAATAGAATTTCTTACTTCAATGAAAAAGCCAAAATAAAAAAGAATTCTGTGTAACTTAGCTAGGTTAACAATATTAAATATACTAAGGACATACATGTCGAGAATGCCACCGATATTAAGAAAGTCGTGCAAGAGAACTTCAAAAGGAAAATATTTGAGAAAACTACTACTAAATGCTATTTGATTTTTTTTTGTTGTTGTTTTTTTGTTTTGTTTTGTTTTGTTTTGTTTTGTTTTTTTAAGAAACTACTTAGTTGTTGATTCAGCTTGGGCCACGATTGCAACAAATTGAAAGTAAATACAAATTCTACAAATTCCTATCAATCAGTGTGATTGCCTACCTTTCGTATTGCATCCTTGAACAAAGCCCTTCAGGGAGTTATGTGGAAATAAAATCAAGTTGCGTGGAGGAAGGAATTTAGAAAGAATTCCGTTTTTCTTATGAAAAGTAGAGCTCACAATGACATTGAGACATTGGAGACATTATTCTCGGTTCTTTTTGTTTGTTTTTAACTCTGTCATTCACTTTTAAAGGGCGGGGGAACATGAATAAGAAGTGAAATCAAAGGATCTTATTTTTGATTTTTTAGTAGGAAAAGAAACCCACGTATAGACAATTCAAAAAAAGCAGAAGTGAGAAAGGATGGTAATCGAGTTGCAATATTTTCCTACAGCTGCAAACACCGGTTTACACTTAAGCATTCTGCATAGTAAATGAAAGAGGCAATTAGTTCCCCTTTCTTGGTTCCTTTTGAATCTTTGTGACATGATCAAGGCTTTTGATCAAGTATTTTCATTCCTCCTATTACCTGATAATGCATCAATTTCTTTGCAGTTCTTTCTTCTCCTACTCCTTTGGGAGTTCAAAGATGAGAATTTTAGCTCTAGGCATTCTCTGGCTAATGACTTACTGTGTGATACCTACTCCACTTAGCTCACAGAAATATTTTGACAATTAAATGGGATAAATATTCCTTGAGTACTTTTCAAAAATTCCTGAAGTTCTCTAAATTGGAAGTATGAATATTATATTGCTATTATTATCCTTTTGTCTGATGATTCAGAGGGTTCAAAGACTAATCCAATTATCACTGGAACCCTGGGCTTAGAGTTGAAACTTTTTCCTCCTTCTCTTCCTTCTTTCCTTCACAGCATTTACTTACCTAATGCCAAGTATCATGTAAGTAGTGGTGGTTGTAGAGAAGTGTACGTATAGCCCAGACTCCCAGAGCTGAGTGGGAATGAAGGTGGCAGCGGAGCAGAGGATGAAAGGATGAACAGTCAAATTAAAGTGGCCTGAGTATCAGTCCCCAAAGCAGCACTACAATTCTCTCTTGAGCCAATTAACTTGTATTTCTGAAATTGTTTCTTTCTCTATAAAATGGAGATAATTTTACTGTAAGGCTTATGTAAGAAATATTTATAGACCCTAGTAGAGGGCTTAGAATACAGCAAGCACTCAATAAACCATAGCAGTTACGACTGTCCCTTCTTGACCTGGTGATCTGGGAATCCCGAGTAACATGGTTTTCCTGGGGATGTATTCTGAATTCTGTAGAATCAACTGGCAACCCAGCAGAAGGGCTTCCCCAGAGGAACCTGTAGTGGCCCTAATGGAAAAGTCTTAGCCAGAATTTAGGCCTCATAAATGCTGTGAGTGCTAACTTGGTAATTTCTAAATTTGACTTTGTTCCCTGCCTCCTATCCTCCTGATGACAAAGAGGCACTTAATTCAAATCACAGAAACTAATGCTTACAGTAGCAGGATAGGAGTAATATTTCTAAGTAACAAAACTTTTCTGGTAAGGCCATAAGAAAATAAATAAATGAATTCTCATCAATGTGGCACTATCCTTAGTTCTTGAACTAATGACTGAGTTTTCAGAAAAGAACTTCTGATACTGTAAAGTTCTGGACCCCCAAGACAAGGAGGGTCTAGACCAGTGGTTCTCAACTGGGAGCAGTTCTGTCCCCCAGGGAACATCTGGCAATGTCTGGAGACATTTCCTGTTGTCACAACTGGGGAGGAGGTGTTCCTGGCATCCAGGGGGTAGAGGCCGGGGTGTGCTGCTAAACATCCTTTAATAAACAGGACAGACCCCACAACAAATAATTATTTTACCCCAAATAGCAAAAAGTACCAAGGGTGAGAAACCCATGCTGAAGTATGAGCAGGATCCTCATAACCAAATGTGACTGATCCCACCATAAGGATCTTCCTATGTGGTAGGCATTGGTCACTTTATTTTACCAGGTACTCTCCAATGGTGAAGTTATTATTTCCATTTTCCAGATAGGAAAATGGAGGCTAAGAAATTATAAATAATTTTCCCAAAGACCTCTGATGATCAAAGAGCTGGGACTGGATGTGCCTGATTCTGGGACCTGGGCTCTTAACCCCTGCCCTGCTGGTGTGTGTGTGTCCTCAGTCCTCACTTCCCACATTTATTTTTACTAGCCAAGTGACTAGTGTTTGTTGTGGCTTAGGAAAAATCTCCAGGCACAGTTCAGAGGACGTATACTTAGAGTCGCACCAGTCCTCATGCCCTGGGGTGTGGGGACTGCAGATCGGCTTTCCCTTACTCTGTCCTCAGCGTTGACAACACCACAGGCTCACAGCCACTGGATCCTAAGAGGACTGGTGTAGATGAAGTGCTCTTGCCTTGAACCAAGTGATGTGTACCCCTTGCTAAGCACTTTGTTATGAGATAACCTGGAAGACAAAGCAAATAAGCAAACAGCCCAAGCAACTAAGGTCAGTGCCCCTGAGTCTCTGAATTTTCAGGACCGAGGAGCCATGTGGAGGTGGCCAGGCTAGTGGAATATGGTTGAGGCAGCCATACTAGTTGCAGTCATTCATTTACCTCTTGGCGGTCAATGAACCAATCGGCCATCAATCAGATTCTGTGTACAGGTCGCTTTCCCAGTAACTCTGACCAAAGGCTGCTGCTAGGAAACATGACAACACATGGAACCTTGGCTCAAATACGATTAGAGGTCAAAGGTATGCATGTGTTGATTTGTGACTGACTCAATCAAATGAACTTGAGGAAGGTGAACCTTAGGAATTGAAGAACCAGTATTTTTTGGACAGTAATATTTGGGGTAAGAACAGGGTATGCAAAACTCTAGCTCAAATAGAGCAAACTTACCAAAGAGTGGAATTCCAAGGTCACTAAATCCTGAAGTGCTGGAGTTCTGACCTATTTTGTGCATGAAACCCCTTTGGGTCTACTGAAGCCTTTTCTTAGAAAAAAAAAAAAAAGTTATATTTTCCCTTGCCAAATTTTTATGCTTTTATTTTGAAATGATTTCAAACTATGGGAAAGTTAAAAGAATAGTACAACCTGGAATCTTTAAATATTAACATTTCACCACCCTTGCATTGTCATTCTCTCTTTACATCCATATGTATGTGGGAGTTTTGTTGCTGCTGTTTTATTTTTAATTGAAGTGTTGTTGGTATACGATATGATGTTAGTTTCAGGCGTACGATATATACATTACAAAATGCTCATCATCTATCACCATACATACATTATTATTGACTATATTTCCTATGTTCTACTTTTTATCCCTGGGATTTATTTATTTCATAACTGGAAATTTGTACCTCTTAATCCCCTTCACCTATTTTGTCCATTCCCCCACCACCATCACTGCCCAGGCAACCACCTGTTCGTGGTTTGGCAATCACATCTTCCTTATCCATTCATCTATCAATGGACACTTAGGTTGCTTTCTTAATATGCTAATTAATTTATATAAATATTATTATTATTTTCTTAACTTTGAGAATAAGCTGAAGACATAGTGCACTTAATCTTTAAATATTTCAGTGTGTATTTCCTAAAAAGTGAGACACTTTCTACATGGTCATGGTAAATTATAAAATTGGGAAATTAGTATTTATTGAGAATCCAATATTATTTATCAGATCAACAGATCTTACACAAGCTTCACAAGTTGACCAAATAATATTCTTTCTAGCCAAAGAAAAAAATAGTTTCCTGGTCCACTATCACATATTGCATTGAGTTGTCACATCTCTTTAGTCTCCATTTATCTGGAGCAGTCTTCAATCTTTCTTTTCCTTCATGACTTTGACATTTTTAAAGAGTATAGGCCATGTATTGTGTGAAATTGGAAGATTTGTCTCTATGCAGGCTTAACTTCCATTTATGTACTAAAGTGCTGCTGTGTCCTTCCCAGTGTACCATACCAGGAGGCACATGATGTTGGTTTGTCCCACAACTAGTGGTATTAATTTGTATCACTTGATTAAGGTGGTATCTCTCAGGCTTCTCCACTGTGAAATTATTATTGCTCTCTTTTTAATTAGTATGTATCTCATGGGGAGATTTTTTTGAGATTCTATAATTATTGGTTTTTTTTTAAGATTTTATTTATTTATTCATGAGAGACACAGAGAAAGAGGCAGAGACATAGGCAGAGGGAGAAGCAGACTCCATGCAGGAAGCCGGACATGGGACTTGATTCCAGGACTCCGGGATTACACCCCAAACCAAAGGCAGACACTCAACCCACTGAGCCCCCCACGCATCCCTAATTAGTTTCTTATCAGAATTTCACCTACTAGTTTTAGCATACATTGATTGTTCTTGCCTGATATAATTGCTACTATTATAGTTGCCAAAAGGTGATTTTCTAATTCCATCATTTCTTTTACATTTATTAGTTGGCATATTAATTCTTCTATAAAATGAGGCAAATAATATGCCCTCTCTAACTCAAAAGGCTGTGAAGAAAATCAAATGAGATCTATATGTAAAAGTGCAGTGTAGAATGCTTCACAAATAAACTGCTCTTTTACTATAACTCCTCTTATGCTTGCCACCAACAAAATATGATGACATAGAAAGTTTCTATTCTCTGATCTCAGAAACATTAAGCCCCATGAACATTTACCGTTTTCAGAAAATTCCATGAGATTTTTTTTAAAGATTTTATTTATTTATTCATGAGAGACACAGAGAGAGAGGCAGAGACATAGGCAGAGGGAGAAGCAGGCTCCATGCAGGAAGCCGGACATGGGACTTGATTCCAGGACTCCGGGATTACGCCCTGAGCCAAAGGCAGATGCTCAACCACTGAACCACTCAGGTGTCCCTCCATGAGATTTTAATCGCAGTGAAAGCTATAGAATTCATTCAGAAAACATATTCAACACTTAATTACTCAATTATTCAATTTATTGAGGCCATATCTAAACAAAACACTACACTGATTTTATAAATATGAAATTTCCTTAAAAATGACTAAACATGAAATTTCACAAGAGGTAGTTATACCAACACCTCACCTCAAAAGTATACATTTTTAAATGTATTTATATATTTGTAAAGGGAAAATTCTACTACATGGACATTAATTTGCCACAAATCAATAATTCCTACACAGGAAATATTTGGGAAACAATACCAAATTATTAAGCCACGATTGTCTAAAAACTTGACTGCTTTAGAAGTAGGCACAGCTATATCAAAAGAATCAACCAGTTTGCTCAAACCTACCATATTTGAATATTTAAGTCTGACTTAATTTTATCAATGGACAGTTCTTTCTTTAGTTCTAGATCTTGTACCAGGAAGAAAGATGAAAGCCCAAAATTTCCTTGAGAAGTGAAGAAGATATATTACATTGAGTTGTTTTTTATCTGGAATAATCTATTCCTTATAAAGCAGTACACATGAGTGTACATGAGTGTGTGTGTATAATTCAATCTGTGTGTATGTTTATATTCCTTATTAGGGAAAGAAATATTTACATAAAAAGGAAAAAAACTGGAAGAAAATGTACCAAAAATATTAAGAGTCAAACATGATAATCATTAGTTTGTTCTTTAATTTTTTCTGTATTTGCCAATTTTTTTACCATGAGCATAAGTTACTTCTATAAGCAGAAAAAAATGAATAATTTTTTAAAATATTTTATTTATTTATTCATGAGAGACACACAGAGAAAGAGGCGGAGACATAGGCAGAGGGAGAAACAGGCTCCCCATGGGAGCCTGATGCAGGACTCGATCCCAGAACCCTGGGATCATACCCTGAGCTATAGGCAGACACTCAACCATCCTAACACTTACTTTTAATCCAAAAACAACTGTGATATTTCTAAATTGATACAGTAAGGCTACCTGAAATGATGCATTCTTTTAATTTAGGAAAAGATAAAAAGGTAATAAATGCTGAGGGAAAAGACAAGTGGCAGTCTCCTAAGGAAAGGAAAAGGAAGCCCTCCATCTGTTTGATTTCAAGCTCTAGCCTGCTTCTAGCCCTGAAAAATTAGTTAGCCAAGTCATTCTGCTAAACTTACAGTCAAAGTCTCATGATTTTCCAGAAAGAATTTGCTTTTCTTAGTCCTATGTCATGTGATTCTTTTTCTCACAGAAAGCTAGTATCCAAAGAGAATAGAATCTGAGGCTTCTTGATTTTCTCTGGGATGCTGTGCCTACAGGCATCATCCCTCAGTCTACCCATTCATCTCCCCCTCTCTCCACGAACTCTCTGGTGGCTGTGCACTTGCATATTCTCTGAATAAAGTTCTGATGGTCTCAGAGTTGGGTTGAAGAATGACAATAGCCCATTGAAAATAAGAAAATGGAAACCAACTTGGAAATATTTTCATAGGGCAACTACTTTGCCTGATGGTGTAAAAATAATTAAGGATCTAATCAATCAATTAGAATTGAACATTTTCTAATAGATTTTCCTAATTCTACTCTTGAATTTCATGAAGTAGCAAGAGATAAGATTTTATCATGACAGCCCATGTTTTAGATGGGTGAATTCATACATGAGATTACTGTCACGTCAACCCAATTACTAGTGTCAGCTTTGTCATGGGACCCTCTCTTCTGTTTACTTTCTCTATCACTTGGTTAGTTTTTGTGTTACTTTAGAGGAATGGTTTAGCACTTAAATGGCCATTTTTCCAACAAAATAATAATAATTTTTTAACTATTTATTCACTCAAATGCATTAAAATATCTGAAGTTCATCAATATTGGGCTATAGTGCCTTAATGGTTCTAATTTGAATTTTCTTTCTAATTTTGAACACTCAGGTCACTGTCTTCTTTTATTGTTCAAGAAAGAAGAGTCCCTATCATATACAGGAAAAAGAATGTTCTTTTGGGTGTTAGCCCTCCTAATCCTTTGTGGTTTTCTATGGAATTATAAAAGACAACTAAAGATTGCAGACATCACTGATAAGTACATTTTCATTACTGGGTGTGACACGGGCTTTGGAAATTTAGCAGCCAGAACTTTTGATAAAAAAGGATTTCATGTAATAGCTGCCTGTCTGACTGAATCAGAATCAACAGCTCTAAAAGCAGAAACCTCAGAAAGGCTTCATACTGTGCTTCTGGATGTAACTGACCCAGAAAATGTCAAGAGGACTGCCCAGTGGGTGAAAAATCAAGTTGGGGAAAAAGGTGAGTGATATGGGAGTGGGAAGAATGGAGGGGGTGTTGTGAAGTAGCTCTAGCTAAATAAAATGTGTTTGGATTTTAAATGGCCTTTCAAGAAAATGTCTCCAAAATACCAGCTATGGTACTGGAGAATATTGGAAAAATCTTGGGATAGAGCCCTCAACGGTTTCAAGTTGCAAGCTCCCTGTTTGCACGAGAGACACAGCCCACGTTATCCTCAGTCATACGTCCCAGTAGGCAAATTTAGAACTGAGTTGGAGGTTTTGACTTTTCCTGCTCTTCTCTCATGAAATTCTGGTTTAACCAAATTCACAGCAAAGGAACTTGGGACTAAAAGCTTCAGGAGATCATGGAAACAATCCCCAAATTGCCATGTGGATACCTGGGACCCACTTCTCACTATAAAATCATTCCATAACTCTTACATTTTCTATGGAAAAAAATAGAAAATAACCTGAAAATCTGAGTAAAGGTGTTTAATAGACTAGCAGTAGTATAGTGGCAGACTAGTAAGCCACTGGACCTCATTCTGCATCAGCTTCTGCTAAGATGGCATCATTCCAAACTAGAGGACTTTTCTTGGCTTGAATGAAGTTTGAAATATTCTCATTAATGAAGATGTCAGAATCCAAAAAAGAAATAAACAAATGTATGTGATTTTTCTCTATCACATCTTCATCATACAGTTGAGACTCAATTGCTCAAAAGCAATGGTTTAATAATGCTCCAGACAATTGTTAATGCTTGAAGTCCAAACGTTAACAATATTAAATGTTTTCCATCATAAAATAAAACAGTTGATGACTAGATTTTTTTTTCACCAAAAACAGATGTGAAGTCGATTGATATTGCTCTTTGTAAATAAATAATCTCTGGTTTTGTGATCTAGCAAGTGGGAAAAATAGACCAATTTACTCTGCATCTAAGATGAAAAAGCAAAAGACTCATTCAGACAATGTCAGTATTTTACATTCAGAACCAGAAATAGAGTTTCTGTGAGATTGGCTTCCAGTAACAGAGCTTCAACTATTTCAATTTAGCCTCCTACCTTCTCTGAGAGTAGTTACTTCCCAAAACTATAAAGCATTTCAAAGCAAGAATGTGGTTAGAAGGAGGAAATGGCACAGTTGTGTAAAGCAGGGGCTGTACTTCCATCAAAGATGCTCATATAAGTGTCATCTTCTATCATGCTTCCTTTCTTTCCTCTCTATTCTAGGTCTCTGGGGTCTGATCAACAATGCAGGTGTTCTCGGTGTGCTGGCTCCCACCGACTGGCTGACAGTGGAGGACTACAGAGAACCTATTGAAGTGAACTTGTTTGGACTCATCAGTGTAACACTAAATTTGCTTCCCTTGGTCAAAAAAGCTCGAGGAAGGATTATCAATGTCTCCAGCATTGGAGGTCGGCTTGCAATTAGTGGAGGGGGCTATACTCCCTCAAAATATGCAGTAGAAGGCTTCAATGACAGCTTAAGGTAAATCAAATATTGACTTGTTAGGAAATAATAGCTGCTAATGCTTACTGAATGCTTATTATGTACTAGACACTCTATTTATTGCTTAAAATTATTCCCAACTTGATTTTTTTTTTTAAGATTTTGTTTATTTATTCATGAGAGACACAGAGAGAGGCAGAGACATAGGCAGAGGGAGAATCCCAGACTCAATCCCAGGACTTGATCCCAGGAGCAGGACTCGATCCCAGGAGCTCAGGATCACAACCTGAGCCAAAGGCAGATGCTCAACCACTGAGTCACCCAGGTGCCCCAAATTATTCCCAATTTGTAGACAAAACCACTGAAAGAAAGAGATTAAGTAAGTAACTTGCCCAGTGTCACCCAGCTGGTAAGTGGTACAATTGAGATTTGAACTTAAGTCTATTTAAGTCTTTTTTCACTTTTTGCATTAATGCATAATGCTGACAGAGATGGTGAATTTATATTCAACAGGTCAGTTTGTTAAATAGTCAGGGAATCATATAGAGAGACTAAATTAGGGTAGATCTCTCCATTGGTATAACTGTCACTTGCAGACACAATAATACCATCTTATTTAAACCCTCAGTAGAAAATTATCTGGTAAAGTAAATGTAATTATCACAAAATAATGACTCAGCTATGCTGCATTTTCCCCCCTTTTGTTCCAAGTTCCAGACCCAAATTTCTATATATTTCAGACACTACAGCTAAATGGATAACTTTCCCATCCCCACCCCACCCCAAGGGCAAAAAATAGTTTTTCTCTGATGCTTCCATTTCCAAAAAAAATCAGAATAGAAATTTACTAATCATAGATGAAAATTTTGCTCCCACAAAAAAGCACTGACCACGACTTTCTGCTGTGTGTTATCAAAGAACTCCAGAGCTCAAAACAAAGGACCTATTTAGCAAACAAAGGCCCTAACTCAATGCCCCCAAGCATGAATTTCTCTGGGTTTATAACATTTGGGGTTTTGGGGGCTTCCTGAATCTATAGGTTTATGTCTTTTGATGAGCTGTTGTTTCTTCATTTTTTTCTGCAATCTATTCTTTCTCTTCTTCGGAGGCTCTATTACACAAATGTTAGACCTTCAGTTTTGTCCCACAGATTCCTAAGGTTCTGCTCACTTTCTCATTTTTCTCTCTGTTATGCAGATTGGAAAATTTCCAATGATCTACCTTCAAACTCACTAACTTTCCTCCATCACCACTGTGCTATTGAATCCAACCAAGAAATATTTTATTTTGGTTATTGTATTTTTCTAGTGTAAAATTTTCATTAGGTTCTTCTTTGTCTTTTCTTTTTCTGGGAAGCGTTCTAACTTTCTAACTTTCCATTCACTTCAAAAGTATTTTCCTTTGTATTTGAAGCATTTTTATAATAGCTGCCTTAAAGACTTTGATAATTACAACATCTGTATCCATTGGCATGAACATCGGCCACTGTCTTTTCCCATGTGAATTGAGATTTTCCAGTTCTTTTTTATGCTGAATATTTAGAATGATATGAGACTATGGGTCTCATTTAAGTCTTATGGAGAAGATTGATATTTTTGTTTTATTTTATTTTTAAAAATATTTTATTTATTTATTTATTTGAGAGAGAGAAAGAGAGCACACACGAGCTGGGGGGAGGGGTGGAAGGAGGGGCTGAGCCAGGAGCCTGATGTGGGGCTTGATCCCAGGACCCTGAAATCATGGCCTGAGCTGAAGGCAGATGCTTCCCTGATTGAGCCACCCAGGCACCCCAATATTTTTGTTTTAGCAAACAATTGGTGAGGTTGTGTTTAGGTTACGACTGCTAACTGTCATTCTGTTTAGTTTGATATTTCAAGGTTTGCTTGATTTTTAAAGACTTTATGGTGCTATGGTGCTATTCAGATTTGTTCTGCAGATGTATCACACAGTGGCCAGTTGGGGATGTGGAACAGGGCTGTCCCAGAGCTTGCTTCTTTAAGTCAGATCCACACATGCATGCGTGCAGTGCATAAACAATACTATGGCATCACTTTCCTGAGCACCTCTCTCTCTGATCTTTCCGATTCTCTCTCGTTTCCTGGGACTGCCCTCCAGCTAGAAGCTACCCCATTCTGCCAACTACTTCCCACATGTGTGCTGGGTACAGCGTCACATCATGGGAGGAGAGAGGGAGATGAAAAGCAACAGGATTTCTTCCCACCTTCTTGGAGATTAATTACCACTTTTAAAAAGGGAATTAACTGAAGGACTTGCATGTTTGCCATGCAGCCAAATATACCATGCCTGAAATTACTCAGTAAAATATGCGGTTGTTGTGGTGGTGGTTTTCTTCTAAATCATGGAACTGGTATTGGAAATGGTACTGTGCCTGCAGGCCACAGTCCAGTGGTGGCTCCAGACTTTCTATACATAGGAGTGGTCCAACTGGGTGAGGGCTGGGGTTATTTAAAGTTATTTGCCCAGCAAGCATACTGGTTTCATATGGTTTGCCTTACCTGGTAAGCTTAGTTGGGTGACTTAAAGCCATTTGTCCCTAGGCTATATGTTATTTCTTGAGTGGATAGGGAGACAAAATTTCCCAAATACTTTCCAAAACCCAAAGAAACTCAGAAGATAGGTGAGTAAAGTAAATTAAGTTGTAAAATAGCTTTAAAAAATTTTAATGCAGGCAGCCTGGGTGGCTCAGCCGTTTAGTGCCACCTTCAGCCTGGGGTGTGATCCTGGAGACCCAGGATCGAGTCCCACATCAGGCTCCCCACATGGAGATTGCTTCTCCTTCTGCCTGTGTCTCTGTGTCTCTCATGAATAAATAAATAAAATCTTTAAAAAAATAAAAATAAAGAAATAAAAAATTTTAATGCAAACAACATACTTTTCAAAATCTTTCGGCACCAAGCTAATTTGCATTTTCAGTAAGATACACTGCAAACTAAATAATAGGTATGTTGCTAAAGGCAGAACCTAAGATAAATCACATTTTAAGTTCATTGGTAGAGTTCTTTAAAAATCTTATGACAAAGGCTTATACAAAGTGAGTAATTACTTCCTTATATATTCTAGGTGGAAATATACATTAAATATAGGAAATAATTATTTATATAATTGTTTGCAATTCTTTGTTTTGCTTTTAAAGGGGGGGGCACCATGATTCCCCTAAAACTTTACTGCCCAATAAATCAGTAAACCACATGATGAAAGAGCTTGCTGAGCAGCATAGGGAGCAGGTTAGCCACATCAGAGATTGTCACACTGTGTCCTTCAGCCTATCCTCATTTGTGCCGCAATCTCCTCACATTCCTAAGATGGAGGTAAACTTGTCCATCCAGGCCAATCATTACTCCATTTCCCCATAATGTACATTGCCTACTGAGAGGAAATCTGTCCTTAACCCAACTACTTGTCAATTTAATGAGAGAGTATGGCTTAGTGGGGAGCACTAGACTAGAAGTGGGTCTGTCCCTTTCCCATTCTGCCACTAAACCAGCCTTCACACCCTGAATGTCAACTTCCTCACTGCAAACTGAGAGTGTAGAACAAGATATTCCTTTCCAACCCACCCAATTCTGTGATACCATGAAAAAAAGTCATAAGAAAATAATCACCCAAATAGCAAACATTCTCCAAACAAACTTGGATTAAACATCAATACATTCTTTTCACAGGCGGGACATGAAAGCTTTTGGTGTGCACGTTTCATGTATCGAACCAGGATTATTCAAGACAGGATTATCAGATCCAATAAAAGCCACTGAGAAAAAACTTGCCATTTGGAAGCACCTGTCTCCTGATATCAAACAACAGTATGGAGAAAGTTACATTGAAAAAAGTAAGTCTCTGGAAGGACGCAGGGTTCCTCTGGCATTTATTGTCATAGGCAACCTGGAGACTCAAATATAAACGAAAAAATAGGGGCACCTGGGTGGCTTTATTGGTTAAGTCTGCCTTTGGCTCAGGTCATGATCTCAGGGTCCTGGGATCGAGCCTCACATCAGGCTGTGTGCTGAGCACAGAGTCTGCTGGTTCTTCTCCCTTTGCCCCTCCTACTGTTCATGTTCTCTCTCTCTCTCTTTCTCAAATAAGTAAATAAAATCTTTTTTTAAAAAGATTTTTTAAAAATATACCAATAGGGATTTTAGATATGGATCAGAGATCCTTATTAACTCCAGTGCCATCTCTTACTTCAAGTGTTTATAAACATTTACTGAGCATTTACCAAATGACAAATTCTATGCTAAACACCTTATGAATTCTACTATTTCCTTCTCAAAGAACCATAGGAGTAGTGAGCAGAGGCTTAGAAAAGTAAATGTTCTACCCAAAGCTATATACCTCCTCCTGGTCATGCCCAGATTAGAGTTCACAGTCTTCACCTCTACACAAGCCTCCTCTTTTTTGGTAAACACCAACCACTCACTCAACATTGTTCAAGGATTTATGGAGGTTACAAAATATAAGGACTCTGACCCTTAACAAGCTTACAGTCTAGTGGACAAGAAAGAGTAACCAAGTGAGATTATAAAGCAATGAGATGTGCAGCATGCCAGCAAACTGATCCTGTACTTCTTAGACAGAACCCAACAGCCCAGATAGGGTGCTAGATAGTACAGTCTCTAATTGCCCAAGGAATTCAGAACTGGATGAAAGCATTGCTGGTCAAGTGGCCTTTGAGTAAGGCCTAAAGGACAGGAAGGAATTATTTGGGTGGAAGGTCTCCAGAACAGGAATGCATGAGGGGTGGAGACGGAAGGAGAAGTAACATAAGTCAGATTGAGTCAGGGATGGAGAAATAATAGATAGAGTATGACTAACATACAGAGAACACTTACTATGTACTTGTCACCGTTCTAAGTGCTTTACATAGACTGTCTCATTTAAAATGCCTAGATAAACCCTAAGAAGTGGATATGACCTGAGTTTTATAGAAACGGAGGCACAGAGAAATAACTTGCCCATTGTTGCAATTAGTAAGTGGAGGAGCTAGATTTGAACCCAGACAGCCTGACTTTGCCTTTTATTCTTGGGTCCAGCACTATAAGGTGAACAAGGCATTAAGAAGCTGGTGGAACTTCCTGTACCAGGGCTCCACCTCCACCTCAATTTCCTGGTCCTGTGAAAAGCTTAGTCAACATTCCTCAAACACTTACTGAGCTCCTGCTTTAAGCCAAACAGGGCCCCACCTAACTTGGTGTCATTCTAACCTCAAAACTCCTCTTCATCAGCGGGTTTTGTAAGACAGCCAACTGTGGCAAAGTTCAAGGCCGGGAGTTTTTGAGGTGGAGCCAAAATCCAAGTCAGGTCCACCCAGGGAGGTTTTTAGAATGACAGACTCCCTCAGCCATCCAACCCCATTACACACACACACACACACACACACACACACATGTGCGCGCACACACACACAGATACACATACATCAGTGAGAACACTGACAAACCTCCCAGTGCTATGTCACTAGATGCTGAGAATCCCTGCCATTAAATACTCTGTTTCTTACTCATTACTGACTTTGAAGATTCTTAGTAGGTTCAGAAACAAAATCCCTCATTTAAAAGAGTTTTCTCTGTTTGATAATTGACATTGATACTTTCTAAATGCCCATGAATATGTCATCAACCTGCATCTCAAAATTATTTTTGACTTGGCTGCTAGCTCAGGTGTCCTCTCTCAGAAGTACCAAAAGTCTTTGAGCCCAATTTTGCGCTAGTTGTTTTTATTAGTTTTCCAACTTGGACATCAGCCAGACTCAGTTCCAAAGCAGACCACTTATTTAAGTTCACCTGTCATTTCCCAGGCTATGGTTGTAAGAGTTTAAAATAGTCACTAAGATTTATTAGGTAATCACAATTAGGTTCTTTGAGCAACTTGTGGCTACTGGGGCCTGAAGTTGAAAGGGAGATTTGAAATCGTAGATTTTCTCTTGAGAAGACACAACCCAGGTATGTTTTAAGAGCACAAGAGGAATGCTCCAAGCCATTATCAATCTTCTGATAAAATACCTGCCTCTTTAAAGCTATCGTAGCTCATTACTCAAGCATTTCATCTGCCTGATAACACAGATATGTTTAACTTTCTGAGTCAAGACTTTGGGGGATGATTCCCTCTTTATTCACTGAATAAGAGGCACATGGTATGTGAGTGCACGCATGCACACACATGCACAAGCACACATGCAATCCACATTTCCTATAAATCCTTAACTCCTTAAAATAAATTTGAAATCAAACCCATAACTTCCTGGGCTCAGGGGCCTCATAGACTTAATAAAGTATCTTTCCCTCGCTGCTTTAAAGTAGTGCTTCTCAAAGTTTGGTCCTGGGAACAGCACCGGTCAGTATCAACTGGAAACTTGATAGAAATGCAAATTATTGGGTGCCACTTCACACCTCCTGGGTCAGAAGCTAGTGGTGGGATCCAGCAATTGGGCTTTAACAAGCCCTCTAGGAGATTCTGCTGCCCACTCAAGTTTGAGAGCCAGTGGTCTAACGAAAGCACTGCTGCATCCTTTTGGGAGAAATAGATAGAAACCCACCACAAGGGGCCTCCACTTATAATGGCAAATTCAAAATAAATTTCCGCATGCGTATTCGCCCCTTTACACCCTGGCCTCACACACTCCTTTTCCCCTTCTTCCAAAGAGTAAATGTATTTTTTGTCTCCTTCTGCAGGTCTAGACAAACTGAAAGACACTACTTCCTTTGTGAACGTGGACCTCTCCCTGGTGGTGGAGTGCATGGACCACGCTCTCACAAGTCTCTTCCCTAAGACCCGTTATGCTGCTGGAAGAGATGCCAAGACCTTCTGGATTCCTCTGTCTCACATGCCAGCAGTTTTGCAAGACTTTCTATTGTTGAAACAGAAAGTAGAGCTGGCTAATCCCAAAGCCGTATGACACAGCTGACAACAAATGCCTGCCCCCGGGCTATGAGATTGGCTGCTTTCAAAGACACATCTCCTTTTTGGTCTCATTCCTTACCTAATCCGACCTGGACTTGTTTAAATCAAGCTTCTTTTGATCAATGAAGGGGTCCCACCAACACCGGGAATGTCCCAGGGTCCCTTTTTAAGCCTTCTTTGAAAAGAAAAGTGGTGATGACCTATCACATAGAAGGGCCAGGATGGCACCTGCCCAATATTTAGGCTTTGCCTGCTTAGTACGATGTAAGGGAAATTGAAAGCCTTACCCATCAAAAATGATCTCTACCACCACCAGCCGCATGTTTCTAGCCCCCACCCCTTGAACTCCAGAATGTTAATTATTGGTCCCATATCAAAATGTTCAGAGATAACTAGAACACTTTCATGTGGATTGGATGTTTCATTTTGCTGAAAAGAAGACTTTGAAGGACTGGAACTCAGTTTTGCAAGCTGTGGTAGGTCAGGAGAAGGAAGGGTGAGGAAGCATTATGTGACAGGTACAAATTAAGGGGGGCAGAGAAACAGTAGGTAGGATTGCAAGTAGGAGGGTAGGAAAAGAGCAGAAGGACAGAGGACTGAAAAGAAGAAACCAGTATGGAAGTGGATGGAGTGGGATTCCAAGACAAGCCTGCCTGTTCTAGAGGGAGCCGTGGAGGGTGAACAGTCTATTCAAAGTCACTGTGAACACTGAGGCCTACACAGCTGTCTTTGGAAAGCTGGTAACAGCAGAGTAACCAGTCATTCTAAGGGAGAAAAAGGTGGGGTATTTATGTTGACTATGGTGATTGTAAATACAAGACCCAGAATATCTGAAACAACTTACACCCAAGATGGTTGGAGATCCTCCATTTGATGTGTCTCTGAAGCCCCATGAAGATATAGAGCTAAATTAAGACTCTCTTTGACCTACAGTTACTGTGACAGCAGGTCTGCTCCTTGCTCACAACCATGGTCCTAAATTGGACTGACCCTGGCTCATCTCCTCCAAAAATAAGTTCTCTAAACGGATGCTTCCCAGATGCCAGCACCCAGTATCACTCACTTAGGTTGGTTGAAGATTTGTGTGAAAAGGCCTGAAGTGCCAAAATTCAGTATTTGTAGCTAAATAATATAGAGTGAAAGAGCCAGGAAAATGACAGAGTGTACACACACACACACACACACACACACGCTTATTATGAAGAAAATACTTAATATCTGCTTCATAAAACAATACTTATTTGAAGATATCAGTAATTCTTCTATTCATTTTTATTCGCCTTTCTGGAAACATCTGTTTGTGAGATAATTTCCACCTTTCACATTTACAGCATATTAATGACTTTGAAAAAAACAAATTTCCAATGGTGTCGGTCCACCTGGACATAATGTTATTATTTTAGGGGAAAATACACTCATTTTTATTACATGAAAATGAAGAAAATAACAGCAAGAATCAGAATTCTCAGGCAAAGTTATCTAAACTCTTGTCACTTCCTACCCATGAAGTCCTCTCCATCTTGGCCCTAGCTCCAGAGACGGCTCACCTTAGATCTCTGATTTCTTCTTTTTGCAATTAACCACCTGTGGGGTAGGGACCCCTTGCACAGTTTGTCCTTGTTGCTGAAGTTCATCAGGATTGTTTGCTGGGCCTCTTCCTTCTCACCTTGAACTCCCAGATCCTGGCTTCGTTTCACTGTTTTAAAAATGTCTGGCCTGGTGTTCCCTGATCTTGACATCTGCGGCTGCCAAGGCTTTTAAAATCTGCAGGAACCTGCTTTGCTGAATTTCAAACCATTCCAGTTGTGTTCTTGGGTCTTCCTAAAGGTGTTATTTCCTTTATTTTACCTAGACCTCCGTTCTTTGCTCATTTCTCCAAGTAACTACAATTGGCAAATTCCTGTTTCACTCCATCCAAAAGTATTCTACTTAAACGAATGCTCCCAAATATGGTACCATCTCAAAATAAAACCAAGTATATTCACCGAAGCAATATTTAAAGCTTTTTTAACTAAATGAGAAGACAGCAGAATATAAAGGTATCGTCTCAACAGAAGCACAAGACCTGGAAGAGAGGGAGGGAGAGAGGAAGGAAGGGACATCGGAAGGTCACTGCACCATGAGTCTGGAGCATGGCTGCCTAGACTCCTCGCCATCTTGCTGTCACTTCTGATATTCTCTGTGCTCTTGGGAACATATCATATTTTTATCTATACTACTTGGGCATATCTACTGGGCAATCTATTCTGCAAGTCCTAGCCTACAGGAAGGAACGACATGGTCCCTTCCTTCATAGAGCTTGGTATAATCCAAAGGTGGAGGTTACCACTCAGGATGCCTTAGAAGAACTTCTCCAAGAATCTACGGCCAAGATAAATTGAGATGTTGTCTTTCTACCACCTCTCGGTTATGAGATCTTTCCTCACTTCGTTTGGAGGCAGCAGGAGAACCTTTCAGACTTTTCCTCTGATCTGATCTAAAAATCCCACTATGTCCTATGTAGCTCTATCTGGATATCCACAAGGTATTCAAATCTAGAGTTTCCATCTCCTCACCCCCCTACCCTTTCCCAGGCAAACACCAACTACTATCAATTTGATCCCCTAAGGAGATATCACAAGTCTACTCCTTTTTATCTCCAGTGCAATCATCTGTTAAGAATTTCATCATCTCTTAGCTCAATGATAGCATATTTACCCTTGTATGCCTTCAATGATTTCTCCTCACTGCAGTCAGAATTGTTCAAAATCCAGATTTGATTATTCTACTCATCTCCCCACCACTGCTTTCTTAAACCCTTCAATGTGTCCCATTGCATTTTGGCTAAGGACCAGAATGCATAACATAAATGATGTTGCCCCAGCACTCCTCATCAGCCTCATTTTAGGTTATTCTGAGGTTAGCCCCCTCAGAGCCCTTGCCCATGCTCTTGCCTAGAACGTTTCCATCTTACCTGCTTATCTAGTTTCCTCATCCTGTAGATCTCAGCCACTTCCTCAGGGAAACCTATACAGTTCCAAATTCTGACCAGTCTTTGTATCCCACCCAGGTTTCTGTTTCTGTCTTGTACAGGGCACTTATCATAGTCTATAATCACATATTTGTGTGGTTCGTTAGTTAATATAGGTCTCCCCAACAAGACTTTAAGTTCCATGAATTAAGGAGCCATGATGCTTTGCTTATCTTTCTATTCCCTTACCTAGCACATTGCTGGCACACAGACCACTATTCAAAAATATTAATTGAGTGAATTTAGAAATTAGCCTCTATGAGCCTTTCCAACTAGGGGGTAATCTATCACTTAAGATAGGGCTTGCCAATCCCATTAATTGTGCTATCAAAAAAGCAGTTCGATTAGAATCCTGTAACTTCCTTAAACCTTTGACTACTTCCATGAGGGCTCCCTACTTCTGGTTCTTCTGTAAGCCTCCCTTCAGAAACTAGTTGCCATGGTGACTTCTCATGATCAATGGTCCAGAGACACTGAACGAACCTCTGTCCATGTCGAGTCTTTCTGGGCTCAGTGGTCACAGAACAGGGAGCATCAGGAACCATTTCATACACTTCTCCACCTATAGGCACTATGTACGCAAGCCATCCAGACTAAAGAAAACCACTTCAGTTTAAAATCTCTCCAGGGGCACCAGGGTGGCTCAGTTGGTTAAGCATCTGACTCTTGATTTCAGCTCAGGTCATGATCTCAGGGTATGAGGTCAGACTATGTTCTGGGCATGGAGCCTGCTTAAGATTCTCTCTCTGCCCCTTTCCTCCTCTAAAAAATGAAATGAAATGAGGTGAAATGTAATGAAATAAAATAAAATCTTTCCAGGAACTCCATAACTTCCTTGGGCAACCCCGCTAATATTCAATAAGGAAAATTGCCAGGCACTTCTAAGAAAAATGACCAATTTTGGCTTTCTTCTCTATTAAAATCCCAATAAGTTTCAGGAATGTGAGAGATCAGAGTCCCATCAGTATGGAGGAAATGACTAAACAGTCTCAAATGGAAAGGCTTTTAATATCTAGAAATTATTTGTAACAATCTAATCTAAGCCACAGTTTATAAGGATAATGCTGGTCAACAGTTTCATGAATTTTTGGCTGTTAAAAAATAAGACAATTCTGTTGATATTCATAATACTGACATTCTTCCTCAACTCTGTGACTCATTTTCAAAAAGAAAATATGAACAATTTCCATCCTACTATATATACGAGGCACTAAAATAACCAGGGCTCTAGTGCAGATTCTAGTTTAGCCAAATCTCCAAGCTCTTTTTGCACACTGCACCTGCCTGAGAAAGAATCAGATCACAGCTCTTGCCTGATTAGTCCCTAGAAATAAGCAGCACTCTGGCCTGAAATAGGTCAGGCAAGGTAACATAGCAATCTGTCACATTCTACAATGAGCAACTGCCCTGAACAGTTCCATTTCAGTTTCTTTTGAGAAACTGGACTTGGAAAGGGTTCCACTCTAGATACATAGCATAAGCCCTAGGAAAGACCATTCAGTCCCACGCTGGGTGGAGATGGTGGGGCTGGTACAATTGCTTTCAGCCATCTGGGTCTGTTTTTCCCTCTTAGATATGGCAGCTAGAACTTGAGTATGAAGCCACCCAATGAGTGGTGGAGCCTGAGATATGGATTAGTAACCCAAGCAATCTCACAGGTATAATAAGAAAATAGTATCAATGGTTATTTAATACTTAGTACACATCAGGTTCTCTATGCATTTGGACATTGCACAAATGATTTAATCTAACCCTTACCATATCTCAGGTATATTTTGTGGTTGTAACTATTGTTTATTTATTTTTAATGTGGTAAGAATACTTCATATGGGATCCACTCTGTTAAATGAAGTGTACAATACAGTATTATAAAGTATAGGCACAATGTTGTACAGTAGAGCCCTAGAACTTAATCATTTTGCATAAATGAAATTTTGTACTGGTTGAACAGCAACTCCCCATTTGCCCCCAGTCCCTGGAAACCACCATCCTACTCTTTCCTTTTATGACTTTGACTATTGTCTATACCTCATGTAGAAGGAATCATGCAGTATTTGTCCTATGACTGGCCTACTTCATCTAGCATAACATCCCCCACATTCATCCATGTTGTCACGTACGGGAGGATTACCTACTTTTTAGTGCTAAAACATATTCCATTGTAGGTGTATACCACCTTTGTTGATTTGTCTGTTGGTAGACATTTAGATTGTTTCCACATCTGGGTTATTGTGAATAGTGCTGCAATGAATGTGGGAGTGCAAATACCTCTTTCAGATCCTGATTTTAATTCTTTTGGATAAAGACCCAGAAGTGAGATTGTTTGATCATATATTTCTTTTTTAGCTTTTTGAGGACCCACCATGCTGTTGTCTGCGACAGCTGCTCCATTTTGTTTTCCTTCCAACAATACACAAGAGTCTCAATTTCTCCACATCCTCACCAATGCTTACTTTTTCCTTTCTTGGTAATAGTCATCCTAATGAGTATAAGTTGATATCTCATTGTAATTTTGACTTGCATTATTTGATCATTGGTCATGAGTGATGTGGAGAATCTTTTTGTTTACCTGTGGCCTATTTGGATATCTTCTTTGGAGAAACATCTATTCAAGGCCTTTGCCCATTTTTTAATCAGGTTATTTGTTTTTGGTTATTGAGGTGAAGAAGCTCCTTATATATTTTGGATATTAGATATGTTTCTTTAGAGATGGAGAAATGAAGCCACTAGAGAGGTGGGCAGTGTGTCCAAACTTATACTGTTAATAAGTATGGGACAGGGTTCAAACCTGGGCCGTCTAATGCGAGAGCTCACACACAGAACCACTGTGCTCCACTATATGGAAACTATCTTAAAGACTGCTTTTCTAAACCTTTATATGGGCCTGTAAAAATAACGTTACTAAATTAATCTAACATGAGTCTTGCCAAGGCAATAATATTATGCATAAGAATGATGCCTATTTTGAGCATATATATAGACTCTTTTTTCCCCCTCTATTCTAATTTTAAATTTTTCTCATGATAAAAATGACAAAAGCATTTATACATCATTTTTCAGGTCCTTGAAGTTTTCTACCTAAATTCCTAGATTTTCTTTCTTTCCTTCTTTGTTTTCTTTTTTGTTGTTATTGATTTTATTTATTTATTGTTCATATTGTTAGTTGTTTTGAGAATTTATATGTTATCAGCTTTTGCTAATTTCAATAAAGGCCTTAGACCATCTGTCTTGACCCAAGACCAACTCTTTGATTCTTTAAGCTTTTAGGATCAAAAAAAAAAAAAAAAAGGAAAAAGGACAGAGGACCAGAATCTCACAAATACTATTTCCCTATAGTTGTATTTTTGTCAATGCAGAGACCTGAAGTTGAAAGTGCCATAGGGAGGTATTGGGGTGGACTGTCCCAGTCACCATGGCTAGCGCTAGCCCTGGAAATACTAATGAGAGAAAGGAGAGGATCTTAGCTGGACTGGGGTCAGGGCCTTCCAGTGCTAACACACTGCGATGCAAGATAATACTGTAGGTAGCCAAACATTCCAACTTGATTGGAAGAGGACATGGAGCCTAGTATGTTTCAAGAGATGTTTCCACTAACAACATTCCCAGTATGACAAATACCACTGAAGAATGATAAGATCACCACATCCTGATTACCTTGTTGATCAGCTCTAGTTAATAGAATGTTCTTTATTATTTTTGAGCCAAAATCTGTCAGTAGAGAAAAGAGAAGGGAGAAAGGGCCATCAGTTCTGTAACCATCATGATAATAACAGTTCATGTTCACTGAACCTTTAAAATGAGCCAGCATTCACTCAGAATACTGTCCATGTATTTTCTAATGTCCTTACAACTTTTACACAACATGTACTTTTACTGTCTCATTTCACAAATGAGGAGCCTAATAGCCAAGATTCATTCAACTCTAATAATCTATAATTCCTAAATTCTCCCTAAGTCCCTAAAATATGAGCTCCCAAGAAAAAAATAAAAGAAGAAAAGCAAAGTTAGTAGATTTTAAAACTTAAAATGCTTTCTTAAAGTCTTTCTGGAACTCCACAGCCATCCTAAGTGAAATTAGGATACTAAATTTCTGAGTGCTGAAAGCATAAGGCAAACCTCCTGGCCAGTGATCCCTAGGCTCCTTCTCTATGTTCTTAAGCCCTTGAGAGAAATGATTGGTGAGGGTCTGCAGGCTCTTCTCATTTTTCTACACACTCTCCACCCCTAGCTGCTAACATCTTTCTAAAAACAGGGCTTTTCTTCATGAGCAAAATACAAGCAGTTATCTCCATACTTTACAAACTCCAGTACTCATTCTGAATGAGATAAACATAAGTATCTGGTCAGGAAACTCTCCAAGTACTCCAGTCTTGTGTGGGCTCCCTCCCCACACTGGCCACTCTTTCACTTCCAAAGTAGAATTGAATCTGATCTGAGTTCTGTCCCTGAGAGGAGCACTTTTTATCACTGATTTAGATGAAGACACAGAGGCAGATTTATTAACCCACCAGGGGAATACCTAAGAAGATAGAATCTGGGTTTAAAATCTGAATTCTAACCATGGGCTAATAAGATGAAACGATATAGGGAAAGATGCAGGGTTTGCTGTGGTTCCAAAAAAAACAAGCATGGAATTCAGAGCCACATTATAGAAATACTGAGGCATATTATGCAACAGTCATCTCAAAGCCAGTCAACAATGTGATGTAATGGTATGATGTAACTGCCCATCCCCGCCCGCCACTCCCGCAAGGAAAAAATAAGTAAATGATGTTTTGATCTTGGTTTAAATTTTAAATCTGCAACATATAGAGTAATGTTGGTGATGGCTATATACCCTCTCAACTGCTCAAAGCACCAGGAAAATGTTGCCTTCACTGTTAGGAACCCCAGTTTCTCATAGTCACAGACATTCCAAAGAGGATGGCCAAGAGATCAAGGTTATCTGAGGTCAGTTTAGTGGAAGGAGAGCTGCAGACTCTGGAGTTATTTGAAAGAAGAGCCTGTGAAATAGGAGACAGGGCAGCCACTTGAAGGGTCTTCCCTGGGAAGCAGAAATTAAACTTGTTCCTGGAGGCATGGAATGGTAGGGCCAGAGTCAAGGGTGGAAGTTATATAGAGTTCATGTTCAGCACCATATAAAGGAGATTTTTTGCCAGGAAGAGTTTGACTGAAGAGCAAGCCTGGCTGGTAGGCAATCACAATAAAGACAGCCATTGGGGTGGAGATGCTGGAGAATGGTGCAGCCAGGGTGGTCAACTTGGTTGTCATTCAAGACAAACCTATGATTTTATTATTGGGGCAAGGAGTTTTTCTCAGATATGACACATATGAGAACTAAGAACTTCTGGTTCTTAGTGGATAGCTAAGAACTTCTGGTCCCTAAAGCCTGACAGAGCAACAAGCCAAATGCCTCTCACCTCACTTCTCATAAGGTCTGAAATTTCATTTCTTCAAGCCTTGAAAGCTCACCTTAGCCTGACAAGGATAAAGGAGACAGGTGCCCAAAGTCACATTTATAGACTTCCAGATGAACTTAGACCACACTCCAGACAGTGGCCAGAGGCAGCCCCAGAGCCAGCACAGGGAAGGGGAGGCTGGAAGGAGCTTGGAACCTGTGTGTCCTTGACCAGTTGTATGTGTGCAGTCATTCAAAACATGGACTGACTTGTAAAAATAGGTATGGTTTAAATAAATAAAGTTCTCCTTTCCCCTAAGATCAGGAACAAGACAGGGATGTCCACTCTCACCACTGCTATTCAACATAGTACTGGAAGTCCTAGCCTCAGCAATCAGACAACAAAAAGACATTAAAGGCATTCAAATTGGCAAAGAAGAAGTCAAACTCTCCCTCTTCGCCGATGACATGATACTCTACATAGAAAACCCAAAAGTCTCCACCCCAAGATTGCTAGAACTCATACAGCAATTCGGGAGCGTGGCAGGATACAAAATCAATGCCCAGAAGTCAGTGGCATTTCTATACACTAACAATGAGACTGAAGAAAGAGAAATTAAGGAGTCAATCCCATTTACAATTGCACCCAAAAGCATAAGATACCTAGGAATAAACCTCACCAAAGATGTAAAGGATCTATACCCTCAAAACTATAGAACACTTCTGAAAGAAATTGAGGAAGACACAAAGAGATGGAAAAATATTCCATGCTCATGGATTGGCAGAATTAATATTGTGAAAATGTCAATGTTACCCAGGGCAATATACACGTTTAATGCAATCCCTATCAAAATACCATGGACTTTCTTCAGAGAGTTAGAACAAATTATTTTAAGATTTGTGTGGAATCAGAAAAGACCCCGAATAGCCAGGGGAATTTTAAAAAAGAAAACCATATCTGGGGGCATCACAATGCCAGATTTCAGGTTGTACTACAAAGCTGTGGTCATCAAGACAGTGTGGTACTGGCACAAAAACAGACACATAGATCAGTGGAACAGAATAGAGAATCCAGAAGTGGACCCTGAACTTTATGGGCAACTAATATTCGATAAAGGAGGAAAGACTATCCATTGGAAGAAAGACAGTCTCTTCAATAAATGGTGCTGGGAAAATTGGACATCCACATGCAGAAGAATGAAACTAGACCACTCTCTTTCACCATACACAAAGATAAACTCAAAATGGATGAAAGATCTAAATGTGAGACAAGATTCCATCAAAATCCTAGAGAAGAACACAGGCAACACCCTTTTTGAACTCGGCCATAGTAACTTCTTGCAAGATACATCCACGAAGGCAAAAGAAACAAAAGCAAAAATGAACTATTGGGACTTCATCAAGATAAGAAGCTTTTGCACAGCAAAGGATACAGTCAACAAAACTCAAAGACAACCTACAGAATGGGAGAAGATATTTGCAAATGACATATCAGATAAAGGGCTAGTTTCCAAGATCTATAAAGAACTTATTAAACTCAACACCAAAGAAACAAACAATCCAATCATGAAATGGGCAAAAGACATGAACAGAAATCTCACAGAAGAAGACATAGACATGGCCAACATGCACATGAGAAAATGCTCTGCATCACTTGCCATCAGGGAAATACAAATCAAAACCACAATGAGATACCACCTCACACCAGTGAGAATGGGAAAAATTAACAAGGCAGGAAACAACAAATGTTGGAGAGGATGTGGAGAAAAGGGAACCCTCTTACACTGTTGGTGGGAATGTGAACTGGTGCAGCCACTGTGGAAAACTGTGTGGAGGTTCCTCAAACAGTTAAAAATATACCTGCCCTACAACCCAGCAATTGCACTGTTGGGGATTTACCCCAAAGATACAAATGCAATGAAACGCTGGGACACCTGCACCCCGATGTTTCTAGCAGCAATGGCCACGATAGCCAAACTGTGGAAGGAGCCTCGGTGTCCAACGAAAGATGAATGGATAAAGAAGATGTGGTTTATGTATACAATGGAATATTACTCAGCTATTAGAAATGACAAATACCCACCATTTGCTTCAACGTGGATGGAACTGGAGGGTATTATGCTGAGTGAAGTAAGTCAGTCGGAGAAGGACAAACATTATATGTTCTCATTCATTTGGGGAATATAAATAATAGTGAAAGGGAAAATAAGGGAAGGGAGAAGAAATGTGTGGGAAATATCAGAAAGGGAGACAGAACATAAAGACTGCTAACTCTGGGAAACGAACTAGGGGTGGTAGAAGGGGAGGAGGGCGGGGGGTGGGAGTGAATGGGTGACGGGCACTGGGTGTTATTCTGTATGTTAGTAAATTGAACACCAATAAAAAAAAATACTAATAAAAATAAATAAAAATAAATAAATAAATAAATAAATAAATAAATAAATAAATAAATAAAGTTCTCCTCCCACTAAATGTCTCGTCCTAGCTGGGAGCTTCTTGTGTGTCTTTCTTGGGACATTTTGATAAATATTAACACATAGATATTCTCCTTGCACTCATTCTTACATGAATGGTAGCAATGTTAGACTCAACAGATTTTTTCCACTTTTCTCCATAATATGATCAAATTTCAATGAACAAAAGAGTAGCAATATTTAAAACAAATGCTCACAATTTCCTTTTTTTAAGTGTAAATTCAATTCGCCAACATATAGTACATCATTAGTTTAAGATGTAGTGTTCAATTATATATCATTTGCATATAACACCGAGTGTTCTTCTCATCACACATCCTCCTTAATGCTCATAACCCAGTTACCCCATCTCCCCACCTACTACCCCTCCAGTACCTCTAAGTTTGCTTCCCAGAGTTAAGAGTCTCTCATGGCTTGTCTCCCTCTCTGATTTCTTCCCATTCAGTTTTCCCTCCCTTTGCCTATGATCCTCTGGGCTTTCTCTTATATTCCACATATGAGTGAAACCATATGATAATGGTCTTTCCCCAATTGGCTTATTTCATGATACCTTCCAGTTCCATCCACATCAATGTAAATAACAAGTATTCATCATTTTTGATGGCTGAGTAATATCCCAATATTCCAATATTTGGTAACATATCACTGAGTAATAGTCTTCTTTATCCATTCATCTGTCAAAGGACATCTCAGCTCCTTCCACAGTTTGGCTATTGTGGACATTGTTAAGTATGAACATTGTCCAAGGGTACAGAGGCCCCTTCAGATCACTACATATTTATTTTTATTTGGGGTAAATACCTAATAGTGCTGGGAAAATTGGACAGTCACATGCAAAAGAATGAAATTGGATCATTTTCTTACACTATACACAAAGATAAACTCAAAATGGGTAGAAGACCTAAATGTGAGACAAGAATCCATCAAAATCCTAGAGAACACAGATAGCAACCTCTCCAACCATGGCTGTAGCAGCTTCTTGCTAGACACATCTCTAAAGGCAAGGAAAACAAAAGTAAAAATGAACTATTGAAACTTCAAGATAAAAAGCTTCTGCAGAGCAAAGAAAGCAGTCAACAAAACTAAAAGATAACCTACAGGATGGGAGAAGAGATTTGCAAATGACATGTCAGATAAAAGGCTAGTATATATCTATATCTATATCTATATCTATCTATATATATAGAATATATAGTATCTATAAAGAACTTATTAAACTCAACACCCCCAAAACAAATAATTTGATCAAGAAATGGGCAGAAGACATGAACAGACATTTCTTCAAAGACAACATACAAATGGCCAACAGACACATGCAAATATGCTCCACATCACTCATATCAGGGAAATACAAATCAAAACCACAATGAGATACCACCTTATACCAGTCAGAATGGCTAAAATTAACAAGGCAGGAAACGACAAATGTTGGCGAGGATGTAGAGAAAGGAGAACCCTCTTGCGCTGTTGGTGGGAATGCAAGCTGGTGCAGCTATTCTGGAAAACAGTGTGGAGGTTCCTCAAAATGTTAAAACAGAGCTACCCGATGACCCAGCAATTGCACTACTAGGTATTTACCCCAAAGACAGCTTCCTTTTTAAGTCTGGTCCAGCTTGAGGCATACACAGCTGTGATTCCATTATTTTACTTCATCAGCACCTGACTTAACCAACGTATAAAGTCATCAAATCATGGTGTTGTTATCCTTTCATTAAATATATCTTAAAATTTGTATTTCCTACACCCTTGTTTCCTCTCTAATTGAGAGCAGCAATGATCCTTACCTTGGATAAAATTTAAAAGGAGATATTTGCATTGATTATATGCAGTTCTTAAGAGTATAGCACTCTTTATTGACACTAATGGTTGCATGTGGAATCTCGAATGCATTAATAAGTGGTCCTGAAAGTAAGTTGCTCTTCTCTGAGAGGTTAACTAACTCTTTTAGGAAACCAATTAGAAAACTGGGATATCTGATTCTTGAATGGTATTTGATTCACTGAGAGTCTGTTACATGTCATCAACAGTCAGGGGCTTCTAAATGTTAGCCACTGACTAAAACCTTCATTTCCTTTCTTTAGTTCTTAAACTTGTCCTTTCTATTTTTGTAGATGAGACCCAGAGATCTACTTTCTTGACTATTGACTAAAAGTAGCAAAAGAGGCACTAACACAGTTGTCCTGTTTAATTCCAAAAGCTAACCCTCTTGGACAGTTCTCTGTTGAGTAAACCACTTCCTTGCTGTGGGAAAATGGAGTCACAATGCTGATCATTACTTTGAAATGACAGAGGGGAGCAGTCTTGTATTCAATTTTGTTCCTTCACAATACTAGGTATGCTGGAGCCCCAGTACCTTAGAATGTGACCTTAGCTGGAGATAGGGTCTTTACGGAGGTGAATGAGTTAAAGTGAGGTCATTAGGTTAAATCCTAGTCCAATATGACTGGTGTCCTTATAAAAAGGAAAATCTGGACACAGGAACCAGCACACAGGCAAGGTGAAGTGATAGGGGAAGAAGACAACCATCTATAAGCTAATGAGAGAAGCCTGGAACAGAGCGCTCCCTCACAGCTATCTTAGGGGAACCAACCCTGCGGATGTCTTGATTTCTGAATTCTAGCTTCCAGAACTGGGAGACAATAAATTTCTGTTGTTTAAGCCAAACTTTGTGCTACTCTATTACAGAACCATATAATGGTATTAACATGGCATCGGTTGGGCAAAATCATGGAGTAAAGCAATACTTACAAGCTCATCTAGTCCACCTTCTTGCTCCTAAGCATCTTTCCCAGATGAATACCTTTAAAAAGAAACTGTGATACATCTGCCTAGAAGTGTTTCATATGTGGTTAAGAACAAAGACTCTTGGGGCAAACTACTGGAGTCAAAACCCAGTTCTGCCCTTAGCGCTGGCTTAACCATAGGTGGGTACTTAATTTCTCTAAACCTTGCTTTCCTCATCTATAGACTGGGGATAACAAGAGTACCTACCTCAGACAGTTACAAGAATTAAATTAGTAAGTGCAATCAAAACTTAGCACAGTGCTCAATAAATGTTAGCTGTTGTTTCTGTTTATTTTGTTGGCACCTTCTCCAATTGGCTGAGGTTCATGGCAGAACCAAGCTGTAGGCCAGCCCCACCACAGTCTGTTATTTGAATGGATTGTCCAAAGACAAGGATGAGAGCAATATTCCGATTTTTGCTCTTCCCAACTTTATAAGTTAAGTGTGATAAGAAAGGATTGGATTCACAGAAGAGCACTCAGAATGACAGGGACAAGAAGCAAGATCTGTGGGAGAGAAAAACAACCACACAAAACAGCCTTTGGTCACCATTCTCTCAATACAGACCCGGTCCTGCCTAAGGTACTATGACAAAGATGGAGGACCGGCCTGACAAGGCCTGCAGTTACTAAGACATGTGTTAGAATTGGAGTAGCAGAGTTACAAGGCCCTTCAGATCCCTGACTCATCTTCTAATTTCAAAAAAAAAAAAAAAAAAAAAAAAAGGAACAGAAGCTCTGAAAGATAAGAAGACTGCAACAAGATTACCGTTATTTTCACAGTAAAGCAAAGCTCAGATAAGACATGGGTCTCTTGTTTTGCAAGAAGGATAAGAGACTTCTGTTATATAGAAGGAAGACTGACCCTAGACAGTGATGCATAGAGATCTAAGAGCTCCAACATCATCATCCCTGAAGAGTTGCAGAAATGAGATGATGATGATGATGATGACGATATTACCAATTATTGAGCAACTACTACATGCACGGCACTGTGTTAATTATTTTGCATGCACAAGTACCTCATTTAATCCTCACACAACAACTCTGTTTATGAAGAAGAGTAGAGCTCAGATAGGACACTCAGCATGTAGAGCTAGGAGGCAGCAGTCAGGACAATCTGCTCCTACTTTGGACAGCCACCAGGTAGCCACCAGCAACAGATGCTAGTGAGGGTCCATCTGGCTTTCTGCATATATGTTTTTAGAATATCTAAGCCACAGCAACGAGAAGTCTTACCTTTTATGAGTGAAGTAGATTCACTTGGTCTTCCATATGGAGTTGTCAACTATGGAAACTACCATCAAAAAGAACTACCATGATCATCTCGATGTGAGAACAGATTCTTAATACAAAGTCTTTGATGAGATTAGGTCTGATATCTTTGTGCCACCATAAATAAGCTGAAATCGTTGTTTTTCTCCTAGATAATGACACAGCGGTATTTCCCCCTTGTACTTTTTTAGCATCATGTAGTGAAATGCAGTGGAAACCGCAGGAAATATTGTGGTTGGGTTTTGAACTTGAGCCATACAGTCAACCTGAACACTGTAACAAGCATTCTGTGAAATGGAAAAATGGGTGTGACATAACTGGGAGGTCTGGCTCCTTCTTTCAGTGACAAAGCAGCCTGGGGATGCTGAACAACAGAAACATCGTTTGGGGAACCTGACTTATGGCTCTTTAGTCCAAATGTCTCCATTTAAAGCCAAAACGAGAAACAAATCAGGGGACTCCACTTGGGATACCCCTCATTTCCAGAAGCAGTATGCTAACAGGAGGCTACATTGGAGGATACCTGCATGTGTCACTACTGGCATGTTTCCTAGCGGTTAGCATTGTTTTGGGCTCTAAGTTAGGTCATGAGCATTTCCTGAGTGTCTTCTGTTTTCAGAGCCAAGTTGAGGGCTGGCAAGATGTCCTCTTGCAGGATTGCATAAGATCTCCCTCTACATCTCATCCCTAGATGGTTAAAGTAGCAACTGCTCTTCCATTTCAGCAGGAAGTGAAGTAAGACCACCTGTTCCTTCTGTAAATTGCCAAGGAAGCTTGCAAAAGGTACATTATGAACCTAAAATACACTAGTGCAGAAAGAAAGTGAATGAATAACAGTAGAAAGATATACCATGTTTGTATATGCAAATGCGTGCTACAATGCCTTACCTGATACGATCTTCTCAACAACTGTGCAGCAGGTGCTATTATGATGAGTCATGCTACAGATGAGAAAACCAGAGATTTGAGTGTCATGCCCAAGGAAACACACACACACACACACACACACACACACACGCACACACACCTGACGGGACTGATGTGGAACTCATTCCTGGCTCATCAGACACTTATGGATGACTTATGGATGTCTCCACTCCTCTTGCCCCTTCCCCTCACACGCAAATTTTCAAAATGACTTATTCACATGTTCTAATTTATTGCCCTTTCTTCTAGGTGAATAAGACTTGAGCCTATGGTAAGAGAAGTTAGTCTATAAAATATTTTCACATTTCCCTATGCTACCTAAACTACCCATAATCTTTTCTTCCTCCATAGTAAAAAGGGAAAGCAGGAGAGTATTTTCTAATTAATCCAAACTCTTCTGTGATTAAAAAAAAAAAAAAAAAAAAAAGCTTCCCCAAAGATTTTTTTAAAAGAAGATCTGAGATTTGTTAGGAAAATATTTTGATATTACATTGGAGTGGGTCGCTAGAAGAATGTATTCACGACATTCAAGGAAGCCAGAAGTTGTCCATCAGGAGAGGAGATTTCTCACTGCCTGGAGGTCCTCCCCACCCCCCACTGCCACCTGTTAGTGGATCTCCTCATTTGGCGGGCAGGTGGCGCAGGCTGGAAGGCTCAGCAGTTTCTTAAAATTCCCCAAGAGCAAATGGCTACATCTCACCTGAAAATGGTTGCATGAGCTGTTTTGGGGTCAAGTGTAAGGGAGATTTATTTTTTAAAATCAATTAAAACTGCAAAACAGGCAAAAAAAAAAAAACCCACAAAACTTTGTAGTATTTTTATAGATAGAAATAGCAAAGTCATGAAGCCAGTCCATGTGGCTGCATGTCAAGTGAATTGGACCCGGTAAACTGTTTCAAACTGGGGAGGAGGGACAGGCAAGAGGCAAAGGGGGGCAGGGTTCGCTGAGCGGCAGCATGTGCCTCGAATACTTCTCATTCTCCTCCTAACCCTTAAATACACTTCTTCCTGCCAACGAGTAGAAGGTGCCACCATCAGAAGGACTAAGTACTCAGTCCAAGGTCACATTGTCGATCAGTGGCTAAGTTGGGAGTTGAGCTCTAGTGTCTTCATTCCCAAATCCAGCCACTTTCCACTGCATGGACCTGTTCTCATGGTGATCCTTGGTTAAGGAAGCCCTAGACGTGGTGGGCCCTTTCTCCGACTGGTCTGGGGGCAAGACACTGCTGCTTCCTGAAGCCGGTCCCTGCAACACCCCACACCCCAGGGAACAAATGGAAATTAGGTGAGATTTCCCCTCCTCACTCCCTCACCTGTGCTCCATTTTTGTCAAGATAAAAGCCCGCGAGCCCAGTGGAGCCATTTGGACACTAGGGGGCACCCGGTGCTCATGAAACCCAGGGGATCCCAGGAAGGGTCCTGCAGGCCAGTTTGCTCTTCCAGGGAAGGACCACAAGCTGTCCCTCTACCGCTAGGAGACATCACTTCTAATGGATTGAAATCTACCAGGCTTCAAAACAAACGATTTCTCTGTTCAATAGCTTCCTCTTACTCTGGATTTCTTCCTTTCAGACAATCTCAGTCGGGCATTCCTCTAGGTTGTCGCTGTGAGATCAGAGTAAAGGACAGGTCCCCTGTGTCCTGTGTCCGGTGGAAAAGCATCACGCCCCCAGCCCTGCTGCTGCTAGCTCTGCGATTGCCAGCCTCCAGCATAACCCAGAAAACCCTGAACGCAATCAATGATAAATGTAATAATAATAATAATAATAATAATAATAATAATAATAAAAAAACCAAGCAGGTGATCACAAGCACAGGCATCACAGAAAAGTCACCCCCACCTCCAACGTCCTGTGCCCACAGCTCACTGAGCTTCAGTGCCTTCCTGGAGAAAGGAGCATGGATGGGGCAAGTCAGCCACTTGGAGAAGCCGCCGTTCATTCCACTGGGGGAAGCCCAGGGAGCAGCGGAAAGAAGGGGAGCGGCGGGGTGCTCTCATTTTGCGAAGCCCAGTGCAGAGGCCCTTCAACGAACGCCCGGGCCCTTGGCAACAGCCTTTGAAATAAGTGAGGGCTGGCAACACAGGTTTGACATGAATATGCAAATGAGAATACTCAAGTTGCCCACTTCATGCTTTTGGATCTTTTTAAAAATTCAGCCACTAACCATGACTAACAAAAAATAAAGGAGAAAGAAAAAGTTTGACCTTCACTTGGTTTCTCCCACTGACCTCCCTGTGCTGGAGCCAAGGCACTTTTCAGCCGGAGAGAGAGATGGCTGGGGTCTCAACGAGGAGCAGGGACCACGGAGCGCTGAAGACATTGTCACCTCCCCCGTCTAACAAAAGCCGGGGAATGGATAAATAGGCTCTACTCGGTTCCGTCAATCAACTGCACTTGCTCTATTTTCATTGCTGCCGCGATGTAGAAAAAGCTAATGTTTGCTACAAAGCCCCCATCAGTGTATTCAGGGAGCTCGTGGGGGGGCCTGCTGAGTAATGTCTGTAAACTTGCCAGGCCTCTAATTGTGCGGATGGTTTCCTTACAGTCTCTCCATCCTGTCACTCGGGCCCCATCATCGCTTTGGCTTCCATACCTCTCTCTTTGTTCGCCTGCTCCCTGGAGGTGGGCCTGGAGGGAGGCACCTCGGAGGCCCGCGTGTCCTTATAACTGGTTGTGACAACAGGCGTGGGGAATCCGTGGGCTAAACATGATTATAGGAAAGACTTTTTGCATCATTCTCCATCACTTTTCTGAGACAGGAGCGGGAGGGGCAGGCTCTCTGGAGGGCAGCCCCACAGCAGGTGTCCATCGACGGACCCAACCTGCCTGGAGGCTGGGGGGTGGTGGCAATTTAACTAAAGCCTGGGACAACTGTCACACCAAACCTAAGACAAAGAGCTGGATGGTGAAGAAACAACAGCAACAAAAAAACTTATTCATCTTAGAAGATGAATTTGAACACTACACCCGTGTTCAAAATTCCTGGCCTCCTTTGAGAGGAGTCGGTTGAGGACACTTCTTTGCCTGGTGTCATCTGGGGGCTTCAGGCTGTGGCCACAGGGCTGGCGACACGAGCTGGAGCGCGGGGACAGGCCCGCTGGGCTTTATCTACTGAACACAGGCTCCTGCAGAACCAGGAGGAGGTGGCCTGTCATTTCCCAGCCCCCAGCTCCTAACCTCCCTCCTATTTTTGACAACTGTCCTTGCCTGTGGCATGACACACAAAGGCTAGGAAGGCGCTCCTGCTGCGGAAATCCGCTCTGGGCCTTCAAGGCCTCTTAGCATTGCTTGGATTCTCTCCTTATCGAGATGCAAACAGGTGTGGGGAACTGCATTGTTCAGCCGGGGACAGAGGTGCTGGACCGGTGAGGCCCTCCTGCACCAGCGCGGTGGCCATGGTCCCCTCCCTGCAGATCAGGACAGTCACCTGGGGCCTGGAAGCCTCCACGGGGGTGGGTGGGGGTGCAGCCAGGTGTGGGGGTACGGTACCCCTGCATGTCCCTGGTTCAGCCTCCTTGGCCCTCCTGCTGCGTGTAACAGGCCAGGCCATGGAATCTTCTAGCGGTGGACGAGCGGCAGTGCCCCAGAGAAACCCCATCTGGGTGGCGCCTGAAAAGCCTGCTGCACCGGATCAACCCGCTGCGGCCCATTTCTTGGTCTCCGGTCCTTTGGCAGCAGGTCTAGCCTCCTGGCTGAGGGCAGGGCCGGGCAGCAGGCCGTGGGTCACCATCTGGCTGCCCTTTGGGCCAAGCTTTGTCAGATCACTAGGCTGTAGCTAATACGGGGGGCAGAGAACTAACTGGAAACACCTGATGTAACCTGTTTGGTCCATTAACATTGGCGCCTCTCTGGCCAGCTCCTCAGACCCCTCTTTCACTCTCTCCCTAGACGGAAGATGGGAGGAAACCCCAAGCTGAAATCCATAGGTTGAATCCCCTAATTTCAAACCTTGTGTCTTCCAGAAGTCTCTGTCAATGTAATTCTGGTTCTGATAGGAGCCAAGAAGGTCACATCCAGGTGGGGCCGGGAGGGGCCCTGGGCAGCCAGGGGCCTGTGGGCACCCACCGTCTTGCCATCTACTTGGACTCCTCTGGCCTCTCTCCCAGCACCCCGCACCCCGTTGGGTGACAGGTCAGTCCTTGGCTGCCGAAGAGTGATCGGGCCTCTTCCCCCTTCCCAACCCCGACGCGCCCCCGTAACTGCTCTCTATCCAGCATGATAACCTTTGGTAAGTTACCTCCAGAAGGACTCCCCTCTCTTGCATACCACTCCTAGGGTGCACACCTTCCATGGCCTTCTCTGCGCACTCACTAAGCCTCTTGCCCCAGGGACGGGCCTCAGGCTCCCTCAGGGAACCTGGCTGGGAGACAGTATGAACACTTAGATGGCCACTGTCCCGATGTCCTTGCTGCAGAAACAGCCACCCTCGGGACCAGCCGACGCATCTGTGCTCTCTCTTCAGGTGGAGTCCTTACCCTACACTCTCTAGAACACTCTCTAGTATGTTAAGCAGCAGAAGTGCCTTTGGCCTCCGTTGGATCCTTCCAGTTAATTCAAGAATTATCTGTCTGGAGCGGATACCCCAGAGTCGCGGTCTCTCTCCCCGGGGGTCTGCAAAGTCTTTCTTATGCAAACAGGACTCCCCAATCCCCCCACCAACATCAAGCCCTGATTTGTCAGGATTCCAGGACAGGCTATAGAATGGGTTTCATTCGGAGACCTACGCCATTAATCATCTGTTTGGAATTGGGAATGAATTTCTCATGGAAACAATGTGTCGATGGGTGGTTCAGACTTCTCTCCAAATAGCAAAGAGCCGGAATCCCAACCAGGGCTCAGCTGTAGAGTAACCGCACTAGGCTTGGTTGCGTGTTTTGACAATGGAATCCACACAATCGGGAGGGAGGAGAAAACAAAAAAGAAAAGAAAAATGTTTCTGCTTTTCTGGGTACAGGACTGGCCCTGGGAAAGTTCCTAAAACAAACCAGGCCCATGGTGTCTTTGGCTTCCTGCCACTTCCCCCCGTACCCCTTCTTCAGCACCTAACAGCCTCGCCTCAAGCATTCCAAGCCCCCTGCTCCGTGCCAGGCCTGGAGGTTGGGCCCCAGGCAGGCTCGGCCCGGTCCTCCGCAGGCCGAGGGCCCCGCGGTCCACCTGCTGGCCTCCCCCGCCCCCGGGCCCACTGCCCGGGTCGCCACCTTGGGCAGCCACACAAGGAAACAGCCCACCCCTGACCAAGCGGGTGCGCTGCCTCAGCTCAGGAGCTCCGGGTAGATGCTCTGATGGGGAAGCGGCAGGGGGCAGGGACCCCGGGACAGGAACCGCGCCTGTGACCCTACACGCGCCGGCCGCGCTGCAGGCCCTGCCCAGGTGGTTTGCCTGCCTCATTTATCCAGCAAATCCTTGAGCACCGCGAACGATGGTGTGAGCGTGAGGACCAGGGTGACAGCACAAATGAACCAAATGTCCTTGTCCTCGTGGAGCTTACGTTCTGGTCCGTCGCTTCAGGTAGTTTTCATAATAGCCCGGAAGCCTGGGACTGTCATGTCCCCGTGTGACTCAGCACGGAAGCCTGAGGCGCCCGGAGACTAACCATGCACCACAAGAACATGCTGGAAACTAGGTCTCCAAGCCAGGCTCTCCGCGATGGCTGCGTCCGTGTCTGCGCCACCGGGCCCCGCCGTCTGGAAGCCAGCGCCCCGCTCCTGGACCCCCACCTCAGAGAGGCCCAAAACCCTGCTCCGCGGCCCCAGGCCGTTGCTTCTGTCAGCCTCTTCCTCGGGCTGTTTTCTGAAGTCACAGACTCTCAAGAGGCAGCCCATTTGCCCCAAGCTGAGGGGAAGGGGGACAGGGGACAGGAAGGCCGGGGCCACGGGTCTCGTGTGAACCGGAGACTGTCTTTCTGACAACAGCCTCCATGGATCTAATTAGAGGTTTTCTCAAGCCTCACTGAAGCTTCCAGAACAGATCATTGTCAAAGGAGTGAGTCATTGTATAGAAAGTTTCTTCTTGAAATAAAACATTTAGAGTAATAGACGCATGCAAAAGCTGTTACCTGAAATCTAAAGGATTGGTGTGTTTTACCACCAAAAAAAAAAAATTTTTTTTTCTTTTAAATATAAACTCTCTTGGCAATCCAGCGTGGGACATGCACACTCGCCAATCGAAGAGTTAAAGAAGCAAACAGAGGTGCCCAGAGGGGCCAGGGTTCCCATGAGATCTGGAAGTCGGGGCATTAAGTCAAGGCCAGCATAGTCTGGACCACCCCTGACTTTCCTAAAGTTGAATATGTTTAGTGCTTCAGGATGACTCCGTATTCTTCAGAAACAAATGAAACAGACCCCGGGACACACTTCCTCTGCTAACACTTGATCCCTGAGAAATGCCCTCCATATCCGTAAGCTTAGGACACCTCTCAGGGACGCCTGGGTGGTTCAGCGGCTGAGCGTCTGCCTTTGGCTCAGGTGTGATCCTGAGTTCCTGGGATCGAGTCCCACATCTGGCTCCCTGCAGGGAACCTGCTTCTCCCTCTGCCTGTGTCCCTGCCTCTGTCTCTCTGCGTCTTTCATGAATAAATAAATAAAACCTTTAAAAAAAGAAAAAAAAAAACCTCTCTTGTTGTAATAGAGCACTTTTGGTGCCACCTACAGAAAACTGTTGGCCATCTCGCTTGGTTTAAAAGAGCAGCTATGACATGAGAAGCTCTGGTCAGCAAAAGGATTCTGACCCAGAAAGACAGCTTCCACTCCCATCCCTTTACCCCTACCAGGCTCCCTCCTTCCCATGTGGGGCTAAAGGCCCTTCCTTCCCCATCCCCTCAGCCTCCTTCTCCAGGGCAAGGCCAAAAGGACCGACTTCATGCCCCTCAGAGGCTGCCTCTGTCAGCTTAGCTGGAGAATAAAACTAAGAGAGAAGAGGGAAAAGGGAAGCAAATAGGTGAGGAGAGAGGAGGGTGAGGAACCTTCCTTTAGTGCTTGCTCTGGATGGTTGTTCTGTCCAGAAATCTGGCAAGTAGAAGGCCAGCCATTTTTGTATTTGGGGTCATTCATCCTTTGCTGAATGCCACACAGTCCCGACTGAGCAAATTTTTCTATTCCATTCTGATCTGGTAATCAGATATGCTAGGGTATGGTGACAGCATCAGAGGGAAGTTGAAGACTTACCCAGTACTCCTTCCAGATCCCTCTTTGAGGCCTATGCACCCATACCAAGCTGCTGAGTCCTCACAGCCATGCCTTTTGATGGACTTGCCCTCAGCTAGCACGCTGCTTCACCCAAGGTTATAGGGTATGATATAGCTGGAATGTTTGTGTCTCCCAAAATTTATGTGTGGAAACCTAATCCTCACTGTAATGGTATTTGGAGGTATGGTCTTTGCGAGCATGGAGCCTTCATGAATGAGATTAATGTCCTTCTAAAAGAGGCCCCAGAGAATTTCCTTATCCTTTGAACCATGAGAGGACACAGCAAGAATCAGGAAGTAGGTTCTGACCAAACACTGATTTTCCAAGCACCTTGATCTTGGACTTTCAGAACTGTGAGCAATAAATTTCTATTGTGTATAAACCACCCTGTGATATGGTATGGTCTCTGGCATTCTGTTATAGCTGCCCGAACAGGAGCTTGATAGTCAATGCCTGGCTAATGGGGGGATTAGAGGCTTGGCCTCAGCCCCAGTTAGAGACACCTTAGAAGGACCATTCCCAGCTCCAGAGCATCTTGTAGGATTGAACGAGGCCTTCATAACAATTGCATCAGATCGTCTTCTCCCTTTGCCCCATCCTGCCTTTGTTCCACTCATCTCTACAACTGCATGAATAGATTTCCAGAACATTCTTGAGGCCCCATATTAATAGTTTCATAAAAGGATGGATCCAAGTATCTTTTATGGATGTACAGATAGATGAAGAGAGTCTTTTCTTCAACTCCTTCAACCTATACATTAGCTGGGTAGAAGGGGTATAGGTTTGCCATCAAATGGGATCTTCAGAGAATTTCTGCCAGACAAGTCTCTTCCCCATCAATACAGGTATGCCATGTTAGCTGGCCTTCAGGGTTACCCTGCCCAGAGCGGGAGGCACCAGAGGTCAATAAGCAGATGAATTGCTGGCCCACACAGAAGTTTACATTCTGGAGGAAGAGAGAGACAAAACTAGTAAACAGACTTAGTACCTAAAATATGGTGGCCAGGATGAAGCAACAAAAATACTTGGTTGATGTGACACAGAAAAACAGAGGGTAGAAACTAGGTAAAGTGGGACAGATGGGACCTCGCTGAAACTGATAACTTTGATTTGACTTAATTAGAACTAGAAAACAAAACTATTGTTATTAAATATAATTCTTTTGATAAATGATACTTTCAAAGCACAAGCCCCATGGAATTAATAAAAGAATCTTCCTTTATGAAAGATTTTTAAAAACTGATATTCAATCCCCCATTTAAGAAATGCAAAAAATAGGCAACTTGATCACATTACTAATTTCTGGCCCACTTGACTAGGACCTGAGTCTTATCCTGCCTGGAACAGAGATCTTTCCATTATATCATGTCTCAAATCACAGAGAGAACCCAGAAACCAGTGCTGACTGTGGTTAGAGATGTGGCTCTGGACTGAAGCCTCCTGGTTCAAAGCCTGGCTCTGCTACTTATTAGTTGGGTAGTTTCGAGCAGGCTATTTTAATTCTGCTCCTGTTTCCTCCTCCATAGAATGAGGATGTTAGTACCCCCCACCCAGGTTGTTATATTTTTTAAATGAAATATAAATAAATATAATATAATATAAATATATATAAATATAAATATAATATAAATATATAAAAATAAATATAAATATAATATAATATAAATAAAAAATATATTTTTTAAATGAAATACCCCTTAGTACAGAAGAACATACGCTAACTGCTCCGTGGGCACCAGCTGTGAACTCAAGTTCCTACCAAGCCTGGTATCAAAAGTCCAGAAACTCAGGGCGGTTTCATGAGCGGTTCTCTACCGCCTGTTCTGTGAGAGCCCCGTTAAGTTTTAGGGATTAGATGACCTAGGAGGCGTGGAGCTTCTATGTCAGGTGCACTTGTAGTAACAGTTTATTTCTTCTCAGTAATCTGTCTGGAAGCACATGAGGTTAACTCCTCAGATGTCTTTTAAACAAAACTGACCATTCTATTCAATTAAAAACCTTTATCAGGAGAAAAGAAGAAAAAAAAAAGTCAAGATATAAATTTAAATGACACCTGATTGTGACCCGAGCGACCTCACGGGCATGGACTCCTCTGAAGCAGGCTGTGAGGTAGGCAGGATAAACACGCACCCGTGAGATCGTTCATCTTGCACTGGGGCATGTGGTTCATTGGATTTCTTCCTCACCTTAGTCTTTAACTTTTTTCATTTATTTACTTAGCTAACATTCACTCAGTACCTCTGAAGTACCAGGTTCAATGTCAGGGGCTTTGGACAGAGGAATGAAAGCCAGCTGTTGCCCCTAAGACACTCATACAGGGTAGGAGAGAGACGCAGAGAGAACGATGATCATAGATTACACACGGAGGCAAGTCTGGAAGGTCCATGAGAGTACAGGAAAAGGCTGTGCATCCCACTCGATTAAAGATTAATTTCCCACTAGGAAATTACAGATTTAGTCTAGGGTTAGGTGTCTGACCTAACCGTTTTGAGGCAGAGCTCAGAAAAATCACTGCAGCTGCCTCTCCCATTTTCCTGCGTCTTTGTTTCCTGGGAACAACCCCACCCCCACCCCCACCCCAGCTTGGTGAGACCATGAAGCAGTCGCACCACCAATATTCGGCTTGTCCTCCACAGAATAGATCCAGGCATTCGTTCGTTACATGTTTAAACGCTAACGACTTGCCTGAGGAAAGGGTTCATGCTAGTTGGCCTAGTCAGTCAGGGCTGGCTTGGCCCCTCATAGGGAGAGGCACCAGCACCCAACTGGCAAAGGAGCACCTCAAGAGACAGTCCAGTACAAAGAGTTCCCTCATCTGACTAAAGCCCTCTGTCCCAAGGGCTCTTATGAAATCATGTGTTAACCAAAGGCAAGATGTAACGCACCGGGAGTGGAACTGATTTGTCTGCCCTCAGCCCAAGTCACTGAAGGCTTCCTGGGGACTGGAAGTTTGGCAAGGAGCTAGGGAACTGGGTAGCTGTTAGCAAGGGGAGAGAGATGGAGGGGAGTCAGATCTAAGCCGGTTAGGACCGGATATTTCCTTGCCAACCTATGTTAGAACTCAGTGTGGCAAAATGGTGAAGAGCGCAGACCCCAACGGTCTGAGCCAGGGTCCTGCACCCAACACAGTAGCTGTAAGGCCTTGTGCACGTTATTTAATCCTTTCTGACTTTGGTTTCCTCATCTATAAAATGGGGATGATAATAATAATCTACTTCATGGTGTTATTGGGAGGATTAAATGAATTCATATTTGGAAAGTGTTTAGAAGTCTTGGCACAAAGAAAACTTGCTGTTGGGGCACCAGTGGTTGAGCATCTGCCTTCAACTCAGCTTGTGATCCCCAGGTCCTGGTATCAAGTCTCACATTAGGTTCCCGGCAGGGAGTCTGCTTCTCCCTCTGCCTATGTCTCTGCTTCTCTCTGTGTGTCTCTCATGAGTAAATAAATAAAATCTAAAAAAAAAAGAAAAGAAAAAACCTGTAGTTATTGCTGTTGTCACTAGACAGTCACAAGAATCCACACAGTTCAAATAGGGGAAGTAAAGGAAAATTTTTCCTGGGTCATGGTCCTCCGTCAAAGCTTGCTGTTCATGTTTTATCATCCACAAAGCATCTTCTCATCTGTTATCTCTGTTTTCTTATTTTTAGGATGGTAACAATAGTAGTTCCCGGATGAGACTCCCAGGAGAAGTGAGATACTTCACATAAAGTGCTCAGTAAATGTTAGCTGCTCCTCTTTGATACCATGCTCTGGAATCTAGTAGGTGCTTGTTCCATATTTGTTGAGTGAAGGAGTCAATATTAGCCTCATGGGAGCCCTGTAGAGTTTATCATTTCCATGGGTTTTTGGGTTTTTTTTTTTTTTTGTATGTTTGTTTGTTTTAGGTAAGAAACTGAAGTTTACTGGAGCTCAACAGTTTGCACAAGCTAGTTAGGGAATAGCCAGCTAGTTAGAGAAAGAGTCATGGCTCCAGCAGCTCTACTTTCTGAGATGCCGAAGCTGACTTCTACACCAGAGCTTGGTGGTCATTTGCTTAAGTTCTTAGCATTGGTGGCTTTATATTCTAAACATCACAGTTCAGCCCATTCTGAGAGGTAACCCAAGTGGCCACCATAGCATAGCTGACTAGAGTATTTCCTCCTGGACTGAACTGGGCTGAGCTATGTCTCCTGCCATCTTTTCATGGGTTCTTTTTTTTTTTTTAAGATTTTTTTATTTATTTATTTATTTATTTATTTATTTATTTATTTATTTATTTTTCATGAGACACACACAGAGAGAGAGAGAGAGAGAGGCAGAGACACAGGCAGAGGGAGAAGCAGGCTCCATCCAGGGAGCCCAATGTGGGACTCAATCCTGGGTCTCCAGGATCACTCCACTGAGCCACCCAGGGATCCCATTTTTCATGGGTTCTGATACAGAATAGTAGAAGGAAGTATCATACCTCGGTGATTTTCAGACATCATAGACAGCCTTCTAAGGTCATCTTGGAAAACATAAACAAAAACAAGACCCCAGATACCAGATTGATGATTATAAGTTCAAGTTTAAAATTTCATGTTGCATGTATTTTACCACAAAAAACAAATCCAAGTTCAACTTCAAAGAACGGAAGCCACATGGTTAATTTATTTTAGTCATAGGTTTATCTGTTCCTTAATCCAGAGACCACTATGGGCCTCAAACCTCCTCAGAAGTCAACAGGATGCCACTGGTCTTCACAGGTGCCTGCCAGCTCCACCAGCATCCTCATTCTGGCTAGGGTCCCTTCATGTACCTTAGGAAACTCATCATGGCCTAGGGTCCCATGAAAGGCCACTATAGCTTTGGATTTATAAATGGTTGCAGGAATTTCCTACAGAAAGGACCCCCCCCCCCCCCCCCCCCTGCCCATGGCAACTCTCAACTCTGAAATCGACAGGCAGGCTTTCAGATACTTCAAAAAAAGAAAAAGAAAAAAGGAAATGATCCTGCAATGCATCTCTTTGATAGCTCACCTAGAGAGAGAGATAGCATTTGAGGGTAAAAATGAAGACACTGTAATTCTATTTGTCTTCTTTGAAGTTGCTGTAACAAGCTTAGAACTTTCTGGTACAGCCGCAGTGAGTTCAAAATGAACTCAACTCCACATATAGGCTCAAGTAAAGATAAATCACTGAAATCATGGCACTGGAAAGCTAGAAGAGAACTTAGAGAACTGTGTCCAATCCCTTCATTTTCCAGAGAAAGCTGCTAATCGCTGAAAAGACTTACCCACGGTCACACGGCCAATTATTCAGAGCTTCAGTCTCTCCAGAAGTGCCACTTGTCAGTGGGAATGAGGTCTGGGTCAGCTGCATACACGAGGCACTTGGCAAGGGTCAAAGACAGATAAACTGACACCCGCCCTCCTCATCCAAAGCCTAGATGCTACCTCCACGAGGCAAGTTTCTGCTGCAAATAACGTCTCCACTGCCCTCCCCTGAATGCATTTGATCGCTTCAAGCTTCAGAAAATGGCAGTCAAGCGCTGTGCCAAGAACGACTCGAGGCCTCTTCTCTTAAAAAACTGAAGTATCCCACTGAAATGCTTTATTCTTAGAAGTTGCCCAAAAATAAAACCATAAAAACTCAACAAATGGAAACCTAGAAGTAGTGAATATACAATCGCACTCTGGGAAATAGACCACGTCCTCCCTGACTTGCATTAAAAGCCTCATTTGTGGGCAGCCTGGGTGGCTCAGTGGTTTAGAGCCGCCTTCAGCCCAGGGTGTGATCCTGGAGACCCGGGATCGAGTCCCACGTCGGGCTCCCTGCATGGAGCCTGCTTCTCCCTCTGCCTGTGTCTCTGCCTCTCTGTCTCTCTCTCTGTCTCTCATGAATAAATAAATTAAAATCTTTAAAAAAATAAAAAATAAAAGCATCATTCGTGTCAAGAAGGTTCAAGATGTTTTTAATTATCCTGTTCCCCGGCCCCTAAGAGGCCTGTGGAGGAAATTACAGCCACACTCGGGCTAAGGAAAACTAACGAACAGAACATAATTGAAGAAAAGTCCCTTGGAGCTAAGTCTGGAAACTTGGTAAGGGATGAAAGAATAAATTTCTACATCAGCTTGTTCTTCAATCCACTGAAGGTGTGGGTGCTAGACCCTGGGAATTTTGTGGAAGGCCCTACCCCTGCCCTCCTGGAACAAGAAATGTGGCTCTGAACGTTGTGACCTGAATATGCCCTCTACCTTTTTCGGCCTGTTTTTTCCCATCTCTCAGTCCAGGGCTATTGCCTTCTCATTACATTTAAATAACAATAAAATGAGACTCCACAGTTTATCATCTCCACTCCGGCCTCCTTACAGACAAGATAGGTGCATTCTTCCAAAGGCCTGAATAAAAATCTTGACCACTCCCATAACATCCTTTATTAAAAAAAGAAAAAAACAATTAAGATCAGCCACTTCTATTAGACCAGTAGTTCTAATGCTGGCTACACATTAAAATCACCCAAGGAAATTTTAACAATACATTTTCTTCTTTTAAAAAAAACCTCTTCCCATCTCCTCTACTTAATAAATGACCATAAGCATGGCTCCTGTGGACTGAGGGCTTACTCTGTGCCAGGTGGTAGGCTAAATACATTCTTGACCCACATTACATGTTGGACTCCCATGGCCAACCTCTCTGTGTTATGGGAGCAGCCTCTGGGGCCGAGATTCACAGTAGGAGGATGGCCCGAGCCCCTATTATGAAAGCATTGGTTGCAAATTGTCCTCCTGGCAAATGACTATCATTAGGGGACACTAGTTAACAAGGGAACAGAAATATATGCCCCTTGTCTCTGGTCTGCATAAGTGGGGACAGCACTCAATGACTGGCAATACTATTATCTAAGTGGGACTCAATGACATCTAGTAGTTTCTGGAGACCTGTTTCTTATCACTAATTCCAGAATATCATGGACACTGAGTGAACAGACGCCTTAGTGAAGTGGCCACAGCAGCATCCTGAAGAACACGAGCTTTAGAGACAGAACTGGGTTTGAATTCCAGTCCTGCCACTTATTGGCTGTGTGACTTTGGGAAAGGTTAGTTTAGCCACTCTGTGCCTCATCTGAAAAATGGGGGTAATAGTATCTACCTCAGGGTGCCGGGGTGACTCAGGTGGTTAAGCGTCTTCCTTCGGCTCAGGTCATGATCTCAGGGTCCTGGGATGGAGCCCACATCAGGCTCCCTGCTCAGTGGGGAGTCTGCTTCTCCCTCTCCCTGCCATTCCCTCTACTTGTACTCTCTTTCTCTGTGTCAAATAAATAAAAATAAAATCTTAAAAAAAAAAAAGTATCTACCTCATAGGATTGTTATGAGGATGAAATGAGATAAAACATGTAAGGTACTCAGAACTGAACCTGGCACATCAACGTTCCACTAGCTATTATTATTCACATCCCTGATGCCTAGAACACTGGGTACTACGGAGACAATTCATGAATGTGTATTATTTGGAGAGGACGGCAAGTACAACTGAAGGATGAGAGTTACTAGCTCATTCGGGAAAGTTCTAGACACACCCAAGAATAGAGACAATAGTATAATAGACCCCATGGACCCAATGCCCAGCTTCAGCAAGTACTGCCTCATGGCCAGTCTCCATCCTGTTCCTCACGCACACATACTGGTTTATTTCAAAGCAAATCACAGATGTGAAGAAAGCAATTTCATGCTTTATGCTTGTAAGGGAGCTTTCCAGAAGGAAACACATGGCTCTCCAGTATCTCCATTTGGATGGATGGCTTGTGACCCCGACGAATGCAGGGTGAGGGCAGAACAGAGGCTGGAGGGTCAAGGGCAGCCAGGGGCTTCAGGCTGCAGTCCAAGGCTCCTTCCAGAATTGCACATCCCCAACGAGCTTCCTCAGAGCCTCCCTCACCCCACGACTTACCTTGTTCTTCACAGTCTTCTAGCCACCCTGAGATATTCCACCTTGAAATCAAATAATTGTCTTTTTTTTTCCATTTCAGAGAAAGAAACAACTTAATGGATAGAGTTCTCAATTTAAAGTTCTCCTCTCCCATATTTTCCTGAAACCTATGGTCTCTGCACCCCTCTGTCTGCAATGGAGTAGTGAGCGAGTCGTAGTGCATGAGTAGCAAAAACCTTGCCGGAGACCCTAAAACCAGGTGACCAGCACAATCTGACAGCTTTCCATGGACACACCTGCTGTGGTTGTCATCTCATAGTGTGCGGTGTAACGCATGCCTGTAAAACTGCCCCTGCTTCATGTGATGAAAAGCTAAGCAATATCCACCTCAGTCCTGTAAATAGTGGGTGCCATCCCCACACCGATGCTCCCACAGAACTTCTGGAACAGCTGTCCCAGGCTGGAGAGAGGGAGGCGGGCTCAGAACCAGCACCTGCACCAGGAGAGCCTACCCGGAGGGGCAATGGGAGGGCCACAGTCTGCTGCCTGGAGAGGCCGGGAAGGCACTAGTAGGCTTTCTGATCCCCTTCCGGGCTACACTCAGAAATGAAGCCGAACAGAAAAACCGAATTCTCATAAAAGAAACTCCCGAGACTAATTTCATACTGAGCTTAACGCCCAAGACAAATACCAAAGCTGGAAATTACAAGCATTTTCCAAGCGCAGGTTCTCTTGGCTTCCTCTTACTCTTCTATTCACACTTTCTGTTGGCAGATGCCACCATCCCCTAGTTCATGCATCCAAATACACCCCACTGAAGCTTGAATTCCAATTTGGAACAAAACCCTCTCCAGCTGCGACCATCCTCACTGCTCTTCCGTCCGGCTCAGCAGGAGTTGCTCTAAGATCCCTCAGCAGTGGGTACTTTCACTGAACTCTGGAACACAATTAGATCCGAAAAGGGGGACCTGGCACAGGGCCTGGAATATAAGGAAGAAAAACAGGAGGTGGAAATTGACTTTGAAAGCAATTAAGGGGGCTGCCTACTCAGAGTTCAGGTGGGAACCTAAGGAGCTGACTCCTCTCTGAGATTAATTACCCCACCAGGCCTGTCGAGGCTGGATGTGCTGTGAATCCCTCCTTCTCACCACCTCCCTCAACCCTGGGCACCTCTAGTTCTCAGGTGGCCGGCCCAGCACTCAAAGCCCCAAGCTCTTTGCACAGTGAAATACAACTAATTCATGAGCTGGTCTTAAGAAGCACACCAAAGAAGTTGATAAAATACACATTTATTAGAAATTTCTCAGCAGCATCATTTCCATTTGCTTTTCTAATCAAAGTACATTTCAAAAAAATTATAAGCTCCCAAAACATGAACCACAAATATTTTGAGAACTCAGTAATAAAATAATCAGTAGTACATGTTTCATCCATCCATCCATCCATCCATGCATTCATTCATTGTTTTAAAAATGTGCAATATTAGCACAGAGAGCCAGAAATGCTACTTAGTATGGAAATTGTACATTCCTGTCATGGTTCCCATTGCGGAGACTATACCCACTATTCAAGAGAAAAATCTAGGCTCTACAGTACATTCCAATACAAATGTACGATTTACGCAAAAGGACCTAAAAAAAAAAAGGCTCAAGAAGAACAGTTTCCCTTTCTATTCATGTTCAACTGAGGAAATAAATAGTCATAATGATATTTTCACACACAGAAACGGAAACCCAGCTGAGGCTTTGCTTAACTGGTATTTGTTTTGCACCATCCTTGATGAAGACACAGATTTGGTTTTAGTAATTCAGCTGTTGAGCTCCAGTGTCCGGGGTAGGTAACCACCTGAGATGCCAGGAAGGATGTAAGATACCCTAGGGTCCATCAGGCACAAGGCTTCACTTGATTAGATACAAACTCTTTGCAGGACACCTGTACTTCATGACACAGAACTTTCTCATAGATGTCACAAATAAGAATGTTGCCTTGGCAGCTAGTGAGGTAACACACGTAAAAGTGTTCTGGCTAGGTAGCACAAACATGCAGAAGGGTGAACTTGAGTTGGTTTTCTACCTTCTGCATATCTCAGGCGTCTACAGTCAGATCCAGATGTCTGTACAACACATGGCACCCTCTATCCATATGCCTACTAATCAGGTTACAGGTAATATTGAACCTTAATTAAGTGCCGAGGCATAAAAATGGACCCAATGGTGGGGCCTGGATTCCTTTCCTGGGTAATTCTATAGGGAATAGGAGTGGTACCCCTTCTTTAGACATGGCTAAAGGGCCCCAAGTCAATTCCTTTCCTTGCTGGATCATTTACTGTGATGATCACCAACCAATTCAGCAGATATTTTTATCAGCAAATTTAATGATGTGATAATCTTTGCAAAATTTACAAATGTACAATATATTTATAGAATTACCTTCAGATAGCTTCAGTGCAAAGATATACATATAGTACATTGTGATAATTATTTGTAAAAATATGAGACGGCGTAAGTAAAAAAGAAAAAAAAAAGACACAAGGCAGAGTTTCCATGGACACTTCCAACTATAGGCAAACCGGGAAAAAATATATTTTTTTAATAAAGTACTGAATGTTAACTTTTTCTTCATCTGTTTGTAAAAAATATATGTGCAAAAGTGTGTTTCTAATTATTCCCTAAATAGCTGGCACAGCTATACCTCAGAGTCTTCTCTAACAAGGTTTGCGGTGTCTGTAAAAGTGTCTTCTGTTGCAGTATAGGTTGGCACTGGATCTCTCTTTGGAGAACTTTTAGCAAGGACAGAAGGCATTGGAGGTGGGGCCACAGCAGTGCTGTCCTTCTGTTCATTCTCCATCTAAGACCACAATGAAACACATTATCAGCCTTTTTTTCCCAACATGACTAGAAACAGTTTTGTGTGAAGAAAACGAATTTTTGCCAGTTTGCTCAGAATAATCTGTGTATATCCAATTTAGCCAAGCAAATGATTGCTAAGGAAGAATGCCGAATGCTCGTGCTAAGAAAAATTGTCAACAATTACCTCTGCGTAGATTGGATTTTCAAAGTTAGTGGTTGGTTTCAGTTTTCGTTTGAAGATATTCCATTTTGTTGCCTAAATGGAAAGAGGGAAGCAGAAAACTTTAAGTATCGGAATTTTTTTTTTTTTCGTGGATTTGTTCCCCTGGGTAAGTTTTTAAATGTCTTCTTAGTAAAGGAGAAAGCAAATTGGGACCTGGGACCATGTGACCTGCCCCCTGGGTAAACTGTTCAGTTCTTCCTTAGATGGTCCCCAAACAAACTGAAAGTCTTGGGGCTCGTTTCATCTAATAGTTCCAAACACTTCCTTGATTTCACATGTATAGTTGACAGAATCTGTGTGTACAGAATCTAGAAACTTTGACAGAAACAGGCAAGAGATTTCTTCAGAGGCTGCCAAAAATTTAAGGAAAAAGCCAGACTGTTCCTCTCATTTCCTAAAATGATGGCTTGATCCTTGGTCAACTCAAGGATATCCCTTCTCCCCCTTCATCATTTCCTCCTGTAATCAAAACAGCCACCGAGATAACAAAAATTAGCATTTATCGAGAGTTTATTATATATCAGGGGTTAATCTAAAAGTTTTATAAGTTACCCAACTCCTTATCCTGGCAACTTGGTGAGTTAGGTACTCTTATTTTACAGATGAGGGAACAGTCACAGCAAGCTCATATAACCCAATGGTAGGTGGAAGAGCAGGGAATGATTACAGGACTCAGAAGCCCATAAACTGAGGAACCCAAAGAGAAATCACCATGGACTATGGTGGGTAGCCCAGGTCTTGCTGAAAAGCTGCCCATAGTGCCAGTGCTGGACACAGCTCTGGCTGCCAGATGGATGGAGACAAAGGAATAGAAAGCAAGGGAACAGTCACTCCACTCCAGCAGGTCGCTAAGGTAGCACGTATGCTCTAGGGGTATCTCTTGCTCTGTGAAAGTAGAGGGCCATGTGAAGGAGCACGGGGTGCACAAGACCACAGAAGACCATTCACTGTAACCCACATATAAGTGAGCACCTACTCCATACATGGTCACCACCAAGAAAATGATGAAGACATTCAGGTCAAGAGCCTGGCCTCGGGGACCTTACGCTTATGGAATGGGCTAGGTGGAGTTAAGCGATTACTAACAAGAGGAACCATGGTGATTTTCATTTTTATCTCCTTGGGAAATCTGATGCACGTCAACAGGACTTTTGGGAAATGGATAGAACTGAGTCACAGGAATTCATGTTCCTTGATTTGAGTACTTTGAGCCAATTTACTGATGAAAGATAGATTTGTGAGCTTCTTTGGCACATCGACGTTAACCTAAGGAGATCCTAACCAAGTGCCTCTACAGCTTTAAGCCACATGGGCTGCTTTCTCAGTACCCAGGAGACAATTGATACAGGGAGATCACCAGATCTACCATGGAGAACAGATGCTAGAGGGTCTCAGCCTTACCCGATTAAAAAAAAAAAGAGCTCATACACTGCAAAGATGAAAATGAGAAAGAAAGGGACTATAATTGGTAAAGATCCACTCTCATTTGAAAAGCCTTTCAGTGTTCATTTTGTTTCTGATGATAGACGTGCAGGTCAGAGGCTGCAGCCTCCCCACCACATTCCCCTTCCTGCTCAGGCTGGGAAGGAGTTCTGTCTAGTGAAGAGGATCACTAGACTTGAAATGGACTGGAAAAGAAAAATAAGTGGAGAATATAAAATAAATCTGGCCCTGCCTTGGGCTTGAGTCTGATTCAGGGAACATTCAAGAAACATGACATTGTGACATTCAAGTATTTTGGAGTCTGTGGAAAATTAATCTCCAAAAGCCACTTTTAAATGTAGGTTAAAGAAAAAAAAGCAGTCCCTTGAAAAATAGGAAACTGAAAATTCCTTTCTAAGACAATATTTGTATGTATCTGGTGTGTGTGTGTAGAAGGAATGCGTACATGAAATATAAAAAGGTAGACAGGGACCTCTGTTATAAGCTCTTTATTACCATTAATTTTTTTTTTTTTTTTTGAAAAAGAGAGCAAGTAAGCGGGTTGGGGAGAGGCAGGTGGTGCGGAGGTGGAGGCAAGAGGAGGAAGAAGAAGAGAGTCTTAAGCAACCTCCATGCCTAGCACGGAGCCTGCCCCTAGAGCCCAAGGCAGGGCTTGATCTCAAAACTCTCATATCATGCATGACCTAAGCCAAAAACAAGAGACAGATGCTTAACTGACTGTACCACCCAGGAGCCCTCATTAGCATGGATTTTATTCAACTTTTATTTTGATCCAAATAAGCTGAACAGGAACCAGTATCTGAGGTGCTGAAAATCTAGCATGACTTCCAAGTTAACTCTGCAGATACCCATTATGCATATAGATCACGCAGTTTGAGAAATAAGGATTTTGAAATGGTCAGATTTCTAACCACCCTTGGATTTGTGTTTTCACATTACTTTATAGAAGAAGTCATAGAACCTTAGAACTGAGCCATTCCAGATCCTTTTGGTCTCAATTGGGAATGTGGGGGGAGGCAGAGTAGAGGATGACTTCTGGAACCACAGTGCTCTGGGGGAGACACTACTGACACTTAACCGGACAGGGGCCAGGAATACTAAAATGGCCTGCAATGCACAGAGTTTTGTACCACAAAGAACCGTCTCACTTCATATGCCAATAGTGACCCAATGAGAAACATTAAGACTCTAGAACCCAGAGGTGAATAGTTTGTCCAGATCAGACAGCTAGATCTTATTTAGCTTCCTATGTATCCATTAAAACCAGTGAGAGATTATACATTAACACAAAATTTTACATCAAACTTATCTACTGAATTTCTTTCTGTGGACCAAATAGTCTAAAAATTTCATGCCTGAAGGCATGAGATAGAAGTATCATCAGTGGTCTTTTTTTTCTCTTAATCTCCAGCGTTAAACACTGTGCCTGGCACACCGAGGGCAATAATGTTGGTTGGTTGGACGTAGATGGATAAATGAAGAGTATAAAGTAGTGCCATCTCGTGGTGAATACAGGTAACAGCAGTAGAGCTAAGACAGGACATTCTGGAAACAAAGATGTTAACACTATAGAAAATTTGCATTACGTAAAAAAGGAAAGGGTCCTTGACACAGTGAGCTCTTTCTTCTTACGAAGTCATTCTCTAAAATCAAGCATCTTTGGTCTTAAGAGCCTAGGTCCAGAAGACTGTCACCTTTCTTTTCTGTATGGTCTCCCATGTCACAAGGGATATCATTCCTATCCCAGTCAATGTAAGAAATGTGGCTTTAGTTAGTGGAAAGTTTTCAATTTATTATTTTTTAAAGATTATCTTTATTAACTGCCTCCATATCTTGGGTCCGTGAGCCTATCAGGGTCTCATTAATTTACCTTAGCATCAGTAAACTCCGCAATTCCTAAGCCTTTTGCAAATCCTGTATCATTTCAGTAGCCGGCCACTGTTACCTGAGTTCCATCAGCACTTGGGGAAGTCGGCTTTGTGTCTGGAGCTATTTCAGAAGGGTTTATGGGACTTCCGTAGTTCTGGTTATCCACATTTCCAGAAGCAGTAACCTGTGCACATATGAAAGGACATTACAGGTTTGAAAGCTGTGAAGTTTCTTATCAACTCTGGTTCTCTTTACTACCTTGCTTTCCCACAGGCATAAGGTCTCTCTTACATGAGACCAATTCCATGGTTTAGGACTAAACATCATTCCCATCTCCCCAAATCAGGAGCACCTATGTCATCTATGTCATGCCTTAATCCTGGGAGGCAAACACATCTCACTTGGCAATGACAATGTTACTTAGTAATGTGTTGTCCATGCGCTCTCATTCCCACTGTTGACCATATTTTTAAGTGAACAACTTTGGTTGTATTTTGGCAACCAGATCCTAGAGGAACAGCATGAATTATTCCCAAACTCAGAATTGAGAATCTTATCTTTGGATATTTAGAATAAAATTAATAATCTGAGAGAACTCCTTAGAAGAGGCTGAATGTTTGAAACAAGAGGCATAATGGAATTAACACCCCTCTAGACATTTTCTGTAACATTCATGTGATTCCAAGTTTTCCTCTTAAGTCCAAATTACCATGAATATGCAATAAACAAATTACAAGATAAAAATTCACTATTTTTCCTATATTTCTACATTCACTGTTTCACTTCTCAATATGGATGTGTGGTTTTTTTTTTTTAAGATTTTATTTATTTACTCATGAGAAACAGAGAGAGAGAGAGAGAGAGAGGCAGAGACACAGGCAGAGGGAGAAGCAGGCTCCATGCAGGGAGCCCAACGCGGGACTCGATCCCAGGTCTCCAGGATCACGCCCTGGGCCAAAGGAGGCTCTAAACTGCTGAGCCATCTAGGCTGCCTGAAAATGGATGTATTTAAAAATGCCTAATGAGATGCCACATCTATTTTATCGCTACCTGGCTATCAAAGCCTCAGGTAAAATGCTTTCAAGATGCAATTATTTCTGATCTTAGGAAAGCTATTCATAAAATAAACACTTTATTTTTAAAATGCATCATAGGGCAGCCCCGGTGGCGCAGCGGTTTAGCGCCGCCTGCAGCCCGGGGTGTGATCCTGGAGACCCAGGATCGAGTCCCACATCGGGCTTCCTGCATGGAGCCTGCTTCTCCCTCTGCCTGTGTCTCTGCCTCTCTCTTCGCTCTCTCTGAATGAATAAATAAATCTTTAAAATAAAATAAAATAAAATAAAATACATCATATAGGGGTGCCTGGGTGGCTCAGTGATTGATCTTCTGCCTTCAGCTCAGGGTGTGATCCTGGGGTCTTGGGATCGAGTCCCATATCAGGCTCCCTGTAGGGAGCCTGCTTCACAGGGAGCCTACTTCTCCCTCTGCCTGAGTCTCTGTCTCTCATGAATAAATAAAATCTTTAAAAATAAATAAATAAATAAAAGGCATCATAGTTTATGACTCCAAAAGAAGTTTAAATATTAACAATGAAACCACATATCACAAAGGCTGTAGTAGTTTTTGACAAAGGAAGGACAGGCTAATAGTTATAGACATTAGAAGTGGTGTAGGAGTCACTGACCCAGATCCAGTGAAAAGTTCTTTCCCTTCATCTATACACCTACGTCAACTCCCTGCTCCTCTTAAAAATGAGTGAGCAACAGGGCTGCACCAAAGGAAATTGAGATCTCCACCTATCAATTCTGGAGGCTTTTGTACTTTTCAGTAAAGTACAGGGAAGGCAAGCTAGGGAGGTCACCTCAAATAACACCCTTGTGATACCAGTAAGAACCCAGAGAGTATACCCAGTCCCCCAAATCTCTACATAATGACCTGACAATCATTCACTTGTTCATTTCACAAATATTTACACAGAGTCGATGTGTGCCAGGCACTGCTTGCCAAGCCCCTGGATGGACTCATAATTCTTGCTCTGACCAGTCAGAATGAAAAGGCTCTTGGTCAGCACCCCATGAATGGCTGCTAAACCCCAGAAACTATGCAAAAAGTTGGTGTCACATCCTTGGGTCAGTCCTGTGACTGCATATAGTGAAGCTGAAGAATGGAACACTTGTGTTTCCTTCCACTTGAGAGAAAGCTAGGAGAACCCTAAGAGGATATTATTCAATAGAACAAGATACAACAGCAGCAGCACCCGAAAGAAAGGACTGATTTCTCACCTGGGTTGGCTGAACCACTTTGATATCACTGTCCCTGGATGCATACATTGGGTTTTCAAATATTATGGGCTGCTTCCCCATCTCCATGGCAAAGTTTTCACTCTGATGGAGGAAAAAAAAAATCTGGTCTCTACACAAAGAAAGGTGCTCCCCTCGTACTTGGAGCAATGCCAGGTACTATGCCAAATTTACCCAAAAAGAAATTACAAAGAAAAATAAAAGGCAGGAGTCTTAAGGCCTCCATATAGCAAACCATTACATAAAGTTAACAAACGCAGCATTTATCAGATCAAGGAAATGGAAACACACTGCCTAGATCCATGTCGTCTTTGGCTCCTTACTACAAATATATCACTTTGGGACTGGGTTTGCACAACAAATAAAAGGGTGGGTGGTGGAAGAAGAGCAAAGAGGAGAAGAGGGAGATGGGAAAGGAGAAAGAATGGATAATATTGTACTTTTATGCAGGGGCAAATATGAAAGATTTGGGGGGAAAAGAGAATAGTGAAAAGAATTTTCCAGTAATGATATAGAGACTGTACCAGTCCACTTCCCAAAATAAACCTGGTAACCATTTGGTCCTAATACAAGAGGTATTACTGTACCCATTTGACAATCCTTTTTCCTTTCACATACAAAGAGCCACCACATAAAAAAACACCATGCTCTCTTTCTACCCTCTCCCAAAAAACATAAGACTGTTTAAGATTCCCATTAAACATACCACTGCTTACGATTCAACTGTAACTGAGAGTAGGGGTTGAGTTCAATTTTATTACTAATATTTTTAGAGACCTGCAACAAACTTAATGTTTCCTAATTTTATAAAGACTATACTGAGAGGCATATTGCTTCATCTTTTTTTTTCTAGGTTAATTTTATACTCTCTAAAGTGTTTCTTTTATAAAACAGTAACAATGACAACCTTGCAACCACACTCACCATCACCATTGATCTGTCAATAGCAGACTCGGGCCCAAAACCAGATACTCCAATATCCATGTTAACATCTGCTCCTGATCTGAAGGTCACCCCATTTCCATTTTCAGAGGATTTAACTAGACTGCTTAAGCTGAAAAGAAGAAATTGAAACAATGTGGTTTTTATAAAAAGATTTTGTTTAGTTATTCATGAGACACACAGAGAGAGGCAGAGACATAGGCAGAGGAGAAACAGGCTCCATGCAGGAAGCCCAATGTGGGACTTCATCCCAGGACCCCCGATCATGACCAAAGCCAAAGGCAGACGCTCAACCACTGAGCCACCCAGGCGTCCCCAGTATGCTATTTTTTAAACAACCTTTTGCAATAGTTCTCTCTCCCCCGTATTGCTAAATCTTCCTTAAATGGAGTGCCCGATTCCCACTCTGATTCACACATCAAACACGATAGGAAGTTGCCTGACCTACGGGGAAGTGTTAACACACATTCCTGCGTGTTGGAGATCTAAGAGAGCTCACTTGGCACTTGCAGGAATAAATCCTGGCCCATCCCACAGACTGTGCTCTAGCCTACCCTGAATGCCCACCAGTGGGCACAATCATTTGAATTATAAAATGGGATTTGCACTCAGGCTTCAAAAAAGAAGCATTTGATTACGAAGTTGTGAGTTGAAATGAATGCTTTAAGTTCATCACTTTTTGTTTCTGCAGAAAAGGTAAGCTGCATGCTGTGCTTTTTTAACTTAAAAAAGAAAAAAAAAATCACCTAGGCTTCTAAAATCAGTATTTCCCATAATGAAACTGACCTCGGTAGCTTGGGCAGGGAGGGCAAAAGGGAGCCAGTCCTCCTGTAGTGGAAAAATCCTAAGGCTGCCAGAGCTCCAACTATGATGATCAAGATGATAGTCAACAGCACTGCCACTGCTGCCATCAGAGAGGGAATAAGAAGTGACCATATTAGCATGTGGAAAGGGAAAGGAACCAAAAGACTTAACAGTGCAAGCTGGAGGTAGGGCCAATCATTCTTGGAAGCCCGAGTTAAGTAGAACATAAACAGCATTCAGCTTAGGAGCTGTGGGGCATCTCCAGGTTGCTCACATTCTTAAAACTTACTTGTTCCTGGAGGGACGCCTTTTGAAAGCCCTATTTCACAATATTTTCCCATGTAGCCACTGGGACACCTGAAAGTAAAAGAAGAATTGCTCACAAGCTGTGGCCGACTTAGGCTTCCGTAGTTGCTTTACGAACACATGAGGCAGAGAGAGGTTTGACTGAGCAAATTACATGGAGAACAGTCAGTTTATTCTACCAAGGGATGGATGATGGGCAGAGAACAGCAATCTGACCTTGAAATCCACTTTCAGTGGTGTGGCTATGACATCTACGGGATCATCAAATAAGCCCGGTGGTGTCTACCCTACAGAATTCTTCAAGAATAAAACTGGGAACCATGATTGTGTTCTCTCTTCTGACATGTATTCATTAAATACATTTTAAAGACCTCCATTTATCTTGCTCCATGTAAGAGCTTTCTCAATAATTCTTTTTTTCCAAATCTTTAGCCCAATCTCTGCTCATCAAGAGTATTTGGGCTGAAGCAGCTCTGCTGACAACTGGTCTCCCACAATCCAAGCGTAATTAACACCAGATGAGTAGAAAAATGGGGTCATCACTTCTCTAACTCCTTGTTAGAGTTGGCCCACAATCCTCTGGCATCTCCTGGGGGAGTGTTGGAGATGCAGAATCCTGTGAACGAGATGGGCATTTGATCCAGATGATTCTTATGCACAGGAAAGTTTGAGAAGCACTGCCTTAGTTTTCTGTCGGACTCTCCCAGGGAAGGGCAAGCTGGTCAAGATGTGAAAATTAGTGAACTGGCCAGGTTCTTGCACTTGTTTTTTTCTGGCTACTTTGTCTCACTCAAATTCCCCCAGAAGAGACAAGGCCTCCAGCTCAGACCTCAACATTCAGACTTACTTGCATTTGGGGAGGTCATTCTCATCAAAATAGCAATTTCCTCCGTACATACACCTGCATGGGGGGGGCATGTTGATGGGACTTTCGATGGCTGCAGAAAGGGAAAGCCATGCATGTGTTAGTGTTAGTCAGCCACGTTTGGCAGAGCACCCAAACCATGCAAATCTGCGTGGGCCCAGGGTCAGGATGGGGAGCGGTCGGGGTGGGGCAGCGAAGCAGGTGCCCTATCAAAACATTACCTTCCACTCAAGTCCCCAACGAATTTCTTATCAGTAATAAGGTTTTGGAAAGTAACATACATTTGGTGGAAAGAAAGAGGCAATTTATAGCATTTTTTCCCCCAAGATAGTAGAGAGATGCTACACTCCAGAACGTACATTAACGTTTAAAAGAGACTTGTGGTAAAGGAATCTCTTAGGACATTCATGTCCTCATGCGAAGTTCTCAGAATTCTCCTCTGCAAGCCCAGTGAAACACAAAAGTTCAATTTGGGCACACTTCAAAGTCTCGACCGAAGCTTCCAAAGCATCAGAGAGCCATCGATCAACTGACAGAGACACACAATGCAGAGGCATGAATGCCTGGCAGAGAGCTGGTTAGAGATGTCCTATTTTTTAAGCCCTCCAAAACTGCCCTCTCTCTGGGCCCCTGCTCTAATTCAGCCCCCACAGACTCCCTGGTTGTGCCTGATGGGGTTGTTAGTGTTCCCACAGCTCATACCTAGAAGATGCTCGGTGAGTATTTATCATGTGTTCACTTATTTCAGGAGCTCAGATGTCCTGCTAGCTCAGTCCCTCAATCTGAATCTCTACTCAGATTTTACTTTATCAGAGAGGCCTTCTCGGAACTCTGTGTAAAGGCAAGCCAACCCCCACCCCACCCTCATCCCTCTTTCCCTGCTTTAGTTTTCTCCTTTTTTGTTTTCACCACCTGCCATTATATATCTGGGGGAGGGGGGTGCTCTGTTTATTGTCCTATTAGAGTATAAATTCAACAAGCACAATCTGTTTGTTGTGTTCACTCCCAGCACTTCGTTATCTCCCACATTTAGTGCCTGGCACATAGTAAGCACTCAATAAATACTTATCAAGTTAGCTAATTAATATACCAAACCAAGACTTCATATGGAATGACTAACCACCATCAGCATGCTCGCTTTGGTTAAGTTCTTTCAAAAAGTGAATTACAGTAAAATTCACTTGGCAAGAAATATAAGTGAGGAAAGTAGTAGATGAGGTGACAATTTGGCCAACACTATCCCTGAAGTGTCAGAACCAATCATCATAGGACAAATGTCAAAAGCTTGGAATCATTGTTTGGTTCAAAATATTGCTGAATATTGAAATCTTGCCAGTATCTCTCCAGTAGCCTTGGGGATGAGAGTAGGGACAGGGGAAGGGGAGCAGGGGAAGCAGTTTTTTCCCTTTAAGTTCATTCTCTAAACCTGCCAACTTCTCAGCCTCCTTGGGAAGAGTAAAGGTGGGGCCTGTATAACTGCTTTGCTCCCCCTGGTGGCCAAAGGTGGGTAAGCAAGGCCCCATCCACTCAAACTAAGGGACCTGAGCCACAAAATGGGCCACTAGTCAACTGCAGGATGATTTTTTAATGTGCGTTATTAAGAATTGGACACTAGGTAGGGACGCTAGTCATTCCCCATGGTTTATACACGCCTTAATTTAAGAGTCATTGAAGAAAGGTATTGCCAGGAATAGATCATCCACAGCCCTTGGGATGAGAAACCACTGCTTCCTTATTCTGGCCTCCATCTCCCAACAACATAAGGTATCTTTTAAAATGTGGCCCTTTTCACTCATCACAACTTTTAAATGAGCATGTGTGGAGAACAGTGACCCTCCTCTTGCCTTCCCATCTGTACTGGATAAGGTCCCCCACCTTCAGGAACCTAGTTCCTCACTTGAGGAACTCCAGTTAAGGCCGATTGAATTATAGAGCAACAGATATCCAATATGGGGTAGAGAAAGGAGGTAAAGGCCTTATAGAAAACCCACTTCCAAATATCTTTACAAAACAACACAAGAGTAGATTTGAGGGGACTGAGTCTATACAGATCCAAGCAAATAATTCTCAGCAATCATTGGGACACCAGTTCTGTTTGGCTCCCTAAGTCCCACTCAGCTTTGTTCGTATTTCCCTCTCTCTCATCCCTCTGTTGAGCCACTCCCACTCCATCCTTCAAAGGACCCAGCACACAGGGATTTTTCAGGCTCTTGCAGAAGGTGAAATGCAGATAGGGAACCTAGTGAAGAAGGCAGAGGAATATTCCCAGGGCCCCGTGGCTGCTCCAGCAGTGCCCCTACCTGCGTTACAATCAGTGATGCTCCCTTCTATAAACGTGGAGCCCTGGGGGCAGGCACAGCTGTAGCCTCCGGGTCTCAGGAGGCAGAGGTGACTGCAGACATTTTTACAGCGGTTGGGCACTGGAAAGCACAGAGAACAGTGGTTAGGGTCTGAGGAGGGAATGAGTATCCCAACCAAGGATATGCCCATCAACTGAGTTGTGGCCCTGCCAGGTGAGATCAGAGCCCAGGCAGTGTCCCAGCCCCTGGAAGCCACATGCCACTCACCTCAGTTACACTGCCATCTCCCGGCCTCCCCACCAAAGTGGCACAGTCCCTCCATCCTAATCCTGTATCACTCACATATTCTATGGCATTACTTATCTCCTCCCTTGTCCTGGCAGGTTTGGAAGGTAGGTGTTTAGTCCACTGCATGACCTCAAAAACTAATTAATGCAAAGCACTTTGAGATAGTTCAAAAGACCAGTAAGACCCTATTATTATACCAAGATTTGTCATTACCATAGATCATAACGTATCCAAATCATATATTAGATATGATTTCCACCCCCCCTGTAAGAGGACTTTCTTCTGGACTTTGGTTCTCCTACTTGCAGGACAAGGGAATTTAAAGCTGCAATTTCCAGAATCACCTGGGAACGATTCACAACTATTGATGCCTAGTCACAGAAATTCAGATTTAAATTGGTCTAGGATGCAACTCAAGTGTTACCACGAAAAGCTTCTCAGGTAATTCTGGAGTCTTCCGAATTCTACCTTAGCTTATGTTATGATATCTCCAAGGTATAGACGATCTCTAAATTCCTTCTCAGACTAACATTCTGTCAGAATGGTTAATGGGCTGATTCTCTGTCACCCAATATGTAACCACAGACATAGCAAGGCTATAATATAATAAACCATATTCCAAAGTCGCACTCAACATCTGCCCATCTTCTTCAGCAATCTAGAGCAAAACTTTTCAAACTTGAATGTAATACAAATCACCTAGGAAATCTGATTCAGAAAGGGTGGGTAGGGCCTGAATGTCTTGCATTTGCCACCAATTCCCATAAGATACCAGGGCTACCAGTCCATGGCCC